>NC_092256.1:14969388-15014388 GCF_036320965.1 Panulirus ornatus | reverse complement strand
TCCCCGGTGTCGTCTGCAGAGAAATGTGTACACCACTGTGAACACTTTACGTAGCACTGTAAAAGAGAACTAGAATTTGACAGCCACAGACGATCAAACAACATTACTGGGTGGGGAGGAGGGAGGGGTGAAAGTCACGTTTTAGTCTGAACAGGAATGAGAGTGCCACTGCTGAAAACAATAGTTTTCCACTGCAAAAGAGACTGAAGTTCCATTGCTGAAGACACTTATGTACGATTACAAGCGAGTGTGTCTCCAGCTTCAGTTTGCACTAGGATAAAATACCATCGCGGAGGAAGAGAAATCACCCACCACTGCAAAAGAAAAAAATCTTGAGTTCCACTCCAAGCAAGAAAACCACTGTAGCGTCATTCTTACAGCAAAGACGATGAAATGAACACTTAGAAAATAGAAAACACCACGGCAAAACAGACATTATCAAGCAACACCCACTGTAAAACGGCAGAGATAATGTATTACGACTTCTTAAACTACCAAAAGAATGGTACTATAAATGTAAAATGCATCAAGGTTTCAATGTAAAGGGAGATTCGACCACCTGAATAAAAGTGATGGAACTCGAGTCATAAAAGAACCGGGAGCAACACTGTAAAAAGGGATGATGCTCGTAAAACAGATGGAATCGCCTCCGTTGAGAGGAAGAACAACCAAAGGATCAGAACTCAAGCTGGATGAAAAAAAGGAAAAATTACGAGAGGGAGAGAGAGAGAGAGAGAGAGAGAGAGAGAGAGAGAGAGAGAGACCTTACATACGCTAAATTCAACCATGATGCTGCCACTGTTTAGCGGCGACCTGTACACTCTACTACTATTTGGAGACCTGCCCGTACATACAACCACTATTTAGTGGCAAATCTGTACATGCAACCACTATTTAGAGGCAAATCTGTACATGCTACCATTGTTTGGTGACGGCCACGTCCATTCTACTACCATGTGACAACCAAAATATGCGTACTACTACTATTAAGTAAACATTGTGTAAATGCCAATATCAGAAAAAGAGATATTCGTCAGATAAAGAAGAAAAAAAGTTCCATCTCTACTCACATTCTCCTCATTCATCAATGTTGTTTTCCAGCCCCTATCGTATCCTTAACGGTTTTACCCTTCTCTCGTCTATATTCTAAATTCTTTCACAATAATTCATCGTCAACTGCCTGCTTCCTTCATTCGCCTTCTTATTTGCTTATCACTTTCTTTATTCACATTCGTATATGCTTAACATCCCCGTCATTCATTCCTACATATGTTTTGCGCTCCAATCGTCACTCTTTTTTTATACTTCACACTCCATTTACGTCTCATTTTGCTAAACACATCCTCTTCTTTCACTTTCTTCCTTACTTCATGCTTCCTTCATCACCTCCGCTACACGTTTCTTTTATCATTTTTTTCCCCTTCTCCCTTCTATTTCCAACGCAATTTGTATACAAGAAGTCGGCACTCGAGGAGCCAAAAGAAATTTGCAATTCTGTCGCCATCAATCTTCAAATTGTAAAACGAGCTATCTCAAATTTTCCCCAATTTGTGCGGAAGTTTCAGTGGCGAAGAGGAATTGGTTTGGATACTTCGTACAGCAGCTTGTGCAAAGGACTGAAGACCTAGAGACATCCAAGGTTGATAGGATGGGTGGAATACCGTTAGAACGATTCTTTCATTAGTACGGTATGAAAATCCCCTCAAAAGTACAGTAGTCTCACAATGATCTAGAAAAAAAAAAAAGGATAGAACTGGAATGACCCCAGAATACCTTAAAAATATCTGTGAAACGGCACAGGATACAATTAACCCCTAAAATCGCAGACCTTAAAACGACATTTTAAAATATGGATTCAAATGACCCCTATAACACAGGAGTAACCTGGAAAATTACTTCTAAAATGGGGTAGTCTGAAAGCGACTCTTGAGCACATTAGTCTCAAAATGATCCGTGAAACACAGCACTCCCACGTATAGTACTAACACCTTTTTTTTTTTTGACATTCATTTATTTCATGTATGGTTTTGTTTATAGTTTGCCTGATGAGTAAGTATGCACCGAAACTGTCACGATTAGATAATCAAGATGTTTCGTACAGTTCCAGTATGATTGTTCATTATACGACTTCTCAAATGGCAAGTCCGTTGCCGATGTTAAATAAATGCACATTATATATATATATATATATATATATATATATATATATATATATATATATATATATATATATATATATATATATAAATTCGAAAAATCGTTTCTATCCTAAAATGGCCAGCATACTGCCTCCCCATCCCATTCCGCCCTCCATCCTACAAATTTGCATACGGAACTTTAGTCAACGGAAACACAAAACACAGCAAAAAGATGCAAAAAGTATAGCCATCCTTTTATCATTTAAATTCTGGCACACAGTTGTTCCGGCAGCCCGAAAATTGAAACGCAGCTGGATGCCCATGGATATTTGTAAATTAAAAATTAAAAAAAATATATAGAAATGCCAAAATCGTTTACATTTTGCAGGTCGTAATAATGTTTAACTGATATATCAACGATATATAATGTTTAACTCACAGAGTCACAGTATATGATATCAATACGGCAGTGACGAACATCATAATGATTTAACAGTCACGATGTATGATATCAATACAGCTATGATGCAAATGATAATGTTTAACTCATGTTCACGGTCTATGATGTTAATAAAACAGCGACACATATTATATCTTTAAATAATAGTTAAGATACATGACATTAATACAGCAGTGATGCACAGTATGTGACATAAACACAGTCACGAGGTATGACTTTTATACAGCAATGACTTCAAAATATAATGTTTAAACAAAACAACGAACCTCTTTTCAGTATGCCACAAAAAGAAAGACTTGAGTGTTATGTGGTATAAAGTGATCGTGACTTGAAAGGGACCTTATCTAAGCATACCACATCTTAAACCACTCGATTGTGAGAGCAGAAGTGATGGTGGCTAGTAAAAGATCTTGATTTGAAAATGGACCTCACCTAAGTATACCACAAAAAGAACCACTTGAGTGTTAGGTGGTAACTAGTAAGGGATCGTGATGTGAAAGGGAACTTTTCTAAGCATACCAGACCTAGAACCACTCGTACGTGTGTGTCGTGTAGGATATTATGGCTCATGAAGGTCAACGACCAGCCTTTACTATTCCACATCCGGTGAAAAACCTTAACGAGAATTTCTCTGCTGATATAGTTGGATATAGATCAAACTTGAGCCCTGAAGTCAAAATGCTCATGGATACTACAACATTACGTTCGTGCCTACATTCCAAAATAAACTATACAGTCTATATTCATGAAAATAAATCTACGGAAACTCATACCCTTATCTTAAGAAAAAAAGACGAAAAATAAGAACTTGGTCGAACGCAAGAGCACATGATTCTTGATTTATGACACAATTTTCCAGGCACGCTCACCACAGCGGCTCACACAGAGTAAACTCCCTCTCGTATATTGTTTATTGGAGACTCGCTCAGACAATCAGAAGGATATGCAAATGTCGGCCAAACGAAGGCAATCAATACTGGCAACGGGGAAGGGCCCGCTTCTGTTTGGTTTACTGGGTAACACGAGTGTGGTTAAAATGAGAACGGCAAAGGAATACAAACATGGAACGGAGATAAGCCAGTAATATATATATATATATATATATATATATATATATATATATATATATATATATATATATATATATATATTATTTTTATCTTTTTATACTTTTATATTTTATATATATATATATATATATATATATATATATATATATATATATATATATATATATATATTGGAAAGGATCACAATTTTGCGCGTGATAAGTTTCCAAGTGCACTTTCGTGTAATAATCACATCATCCGGGGAGATACAAGAAAGAAATATAAGTCAGCTGATATACAACGACGAGACGCAGCTAGGACGCCATTATGGCAATTCTTTTATGCATCCCATTGTAGTGCTCTATACCTTCCACTACAGTGCCTCAAGAATATCAAAAGACGGTCAGTCAGTAAGTCACTCAGTTAGTTAAAGGAACATGCGGAACATGCATATTCAACTGGAAACACTTAGTGCTCAAGTTTTCAATTCATGACAAAGTTTGAGACAGTATAAGATATCTATCATCAACACGTCACTTTACAGTAATTCTTCATGGTTTTGCTGTATCTCTCTCTCTCTCTCTCTCTCTCTCTCTCTCTCTCTCTCTCTCTGCGAGATGTTACATAAATCTGAGCTGAAGTTACAGAAAGTCTGGCACTGTACCATGAATCATTAAGGCGGTGATTTTGTGGTATGTGAATGCTGTGGTTTGGTGCTGCAAGTGTATTTTGTGTCTGTGTGCTGTTCATGTCTAGGTGAAGTTTCTCCAAGTTTACGTGTAATGCATGTATGGTATATACCAATAAACACACCCACATATCATACACACATTTACATTACCCTACTCAAAGAAAAAATTCCACCTTCACAGAAATAACTAAAACGTCATCACCAGAGCGTTTTCTGGGCACATATATCTAGGCCTGAACTTGTCCCTGAGAGAGAGAGAGAGAGAGAGAGAGAGAGAGAGAGAGAGAGAGAGAGAGAGAGAGAGAGAGAGAGACCTGGTAATCCGTGTGGCCAGAGCAAAGACACGTTCTCCTCTCTCCCATCTCATGAACCTCCCACGTAAACCCTCCCATGATCCCATACTCCCTTCTTACCATGACCGTCCTAAACCCCGCCAGACCCACCATGACATGACGTGTAAATGCTTGAGCTCATTCCGTAATCAATATTGGTACTCCGACCGATACTGTAGCGATCCTCATGATCTTTATTCTTGACGCTTATGCCTGTACACCTTAAGAATTGCTGTATGTACAAAGGTATACGTCTAGGAAACTGGTTGCGTCACAGGCCCATCAGATTAGAAGGTCGAAAAATACTGAACACACAACCCAGCACTATCATCCTATTGGATTCTTGGTCGGGTTTTCCCTCTCCTTCCCCCATCTCATTCCTATAATCCTGCAACGCAATGTAAGCATTGTACACGATGACTCGTAGTCTCGTTACGGTACAGTGAGTGCATTAGCCTTTCCCTATCGTACCATTCGTGGAGTGTTCCCTCGTCACCATATAAAGTGAAAAGTAAGCTTTCCTCATCCATTTATTCCATGGGGAGAGCACCATCCTCACACACAAACACACACACACACACACCATCGGTGGACTGTCACACCTCCTTCACACCATGGATAGGAAATCATCCCCTCACCCTCAAACCATACCTATAACACCATCCGCTCACTATTACCCCAAGAGTAGATCACTATCTTCTAGCTATCAAACCAAACTTAGAGAAGCAACCCTTGAACACCACACCATGATATTTTTTTATCACTATCTTCCTATCCTTACCCAGCTACACTAACCCTCACATAATCGAGTTTCCCGTATATTTCCTCACCACAACACCACCATGAAATCCCACATCTTCCTCGATTCATTTCCCTCTGGATTTATCTTGTTTTAATCTATCATTTTCATCAGTGTCATCATTATTATTGATATTACTATCATTTCTCTCTCTCTCTCTCTCTCTCTCTCTCTCTCTCTCTCTCTCTCTCTCTCTCTGTATATATATATATATATATATATATATATATATATATATATATATATATATATATATATATCATACATATTCGCTATTTCCCGTGTTAGCGAGGAAGCATTAAGAACTGAGGACAGAGCCAAAGGGGGAAAATCCTCAATTGGCCCCCTTCTCTGTTCCTTCTTTTGGAAAAGTAAAAACTGGAGGGGAGGATTTCCAGCCCCCCCGCTCTCTCCCCTTTTTTGCAACCTTTAACAAATGACTATTACGAACTTCAACTCAACATCAAGCTCCTCATTAATTTCACCTTCATTAATTTTTTTTCTTCTGACCTTGCAAAAGTTTGTATAAACGGCAGTGTTTATGATATTTTTCACGAAGTTGGTAATCTCATACAATTAACAGCTCATCAAGTCTTGAAAAAAATAAAAAGGCCAATCACCATCCGGATGTTCTTGCTCCTTAACATAAAAGAAAAAAAAATCTGTCAACCAATCCCTAATAGTTTTTCATATGAGAACAACCTACAAACCAACGCTTCGAACAAAGCTAAATAGGTTTCCAAATTTCCTTGGACGATTTTCCACCAATCCCACGGCTCAGCTGATGTCAATCTAATGCCTGTGTTGTATTAACCAGTCACACGTGAAGATCAGTGACGTTATCCCCCTTAGGCATATATCACCCATTAATATATAATGAATAATGCTGTCAACCCCACTAATTGAAATGCATTAACTGTGTCCGAAATCCTGAGCGAAATGATACATCTCGCAGCAGATGTGTGTTATGTATCATTAAGTTTTCAAGATATCTTTTTCTGTAACAATGACACAATCAAACACTTTCCCTCAGTAAATTAAGAGAATAGAGAATAAATGGAAAGAAAAAAATGATCCAACTTCTCTATGTGCCTGTTAATTAGCGCTTGGATACTTAATTGTGACGCGAGAACGGTCTACTTTTTAACGAACGATCAGGGGTAAAATAGCACTCTAGCAAAGGAGATAAAACGAAGGTTAACTCAGCAAAGAACGAAAACAATCCCCATTACAGACAATTTTTTTTTTTTCAAGCTTCTGAATATTAAGGAGACACAACGTGGGTTAACTCAGCAAAGAAAGAAACAGTCTCTATTACAAATATTTTTCTTTTCGAGCTTTGGAATATCAAGGAGACTATCTTCCTTTTATCGTGATAATTTATTTCCGTCCCTGGCAGGTATGATAGATGGCGCGAAAAGTCAGCTGGGCAGGACGGGCGTGGGCGGCTTTTGTTGCCTACAGCGTGACGTCAATAAACAACATTCCTGGAAAACGAAAGTTGACTACTCGTGTGTGTGTGTGTGTGTGTGTGTGTGTGTGTGCGTGTGTCTTAAGGCTCCTCCAGACGACCCTTAAGCACGACATCTCGACCCTTGAGCACCACGACAGCTGACCAATACGGTCCGACCCCTGGGTGTGATGACCTCTCCATGCACCTAACACCTTAAGGGTTATTTCAAAGGTCAGGTCACTGTACCCGAGCAAGGTCGTGCCTTCATGCTCAAGGTCTCGTAGCATTGTGTTTTTAAGGGTTGCACTATCTGGTATTAAGGGCCAATGAACACAAACCATTACTGCAGCTATAATTTGAAGAAATCAGATGTCATCCCATTTCAAGAGAAAAAAAAAAAACAAAAACTACAATTATTACAGATATCCAGATACATAACCCATGACCTTCGCTGACCTCATCGAACCTCAAATGCTATAATCAGTCCAGAGACACAGATAAATAATCCATGACCTTAGCTGACCTCATGTATCCCCAAATAAATTTATTAATCTCTTACGCTCGAATCCTTACTTAATCACACTCCATCTCTTGGCTAAACCTGCCCGCATCACCACATGATCCTAAAACAGGTAACTCCAATTAGAACTAACTCACGGATGAAACTCGGCTTAAGGTTCTCTGAAGGGCGGGGGGGTACAAAAGAAAACAGTGGGGTCTCAAGAGAAATATTAAGGCCATTAATGTCTAGAAAGGAGACATGAGTTACCTGGTGGGTATAAACCTTCCCCAACACACACACACACACACACACACACACACACACACACACACACACACACGGGGATTGCAAGAAATTTGCAAAGGTTCTGTAACAGGGGCATCTGAAGCCTTTTCTTATGTGTAAAGGAACATGAGGGGTCCATAAACGAAGCCCTTTCAAATATATTCATGTATCTTGTCATTCTTAAAACGATCACGAAAAGGGTTAAGAGAAGAGCGAATCATCTTCCCAACACCCTCTCTTGGATCTTATTAAGACAAAAAGGTCCTAAAAACATACTACATATCCTATCTCTTTTTCAAACCTTTTCGTTTTCAAAACTGATGTAATGGTTGTAAGATTTTTATTCTGCTTTACCTTTTAATCACAAACAAATTCAATATATACTAGAGCGAAAAAAGTATCTAACATGACACCTTCCTTCGTATTTTAACTTCTAACTGGGTCAACAAAGATCATCTAGGTTTTCTCTTCTTTATCCTATCTTTTCATCGGATAAAAGTACACATCAAGGACGAACCTTGACATATAGGTTAGATGACAGGGAAGAAGAAGTAGAAGAAGAGATAGTTGAAAGCATTCACGAATTTTTTTTTGGAGTAGGTTAAAGACCTGTCTCTTAAAAGGTGTACTGCTGAATATTGAAACGTGCGAACGCATGATGGCACGTGCCAAAGCTGCTGTGGAAACTTGCAGAGAGAGAGAGAGAGAGAGAGAGAGAGAGAGAATCCTTAAGATACAGACAAAAGGAGGAGTTTCACAAAAGATATAAGAATCAGGAGTAATAAACTTTAACTAAGTCCAGAATCAGTGGCCGGGAAAGGTAACAGTTTTAACCCGATGGAAGAATTTAACGAGAGAGACGGTTCATGTAAGTTGCTATGGAAGCCAAATGCATAAAAACACCCACCCACCCGCACACACACACACACACACACACACACACACACACGAGTCACCGAGATTGTCAGAAGGTGCGATAAATATCTGGCGCGAAAATCAATACACTGGGAACATATCTCTGGAACATGGAAATCGATACAGAATCAAATCTAATACACAGTCAGTGTGTGTGCGTGTAATTACATATCTCTCCCGTACTGGGAGGAAGTTTCACACATACTCGTGAGAGTCTGTCTGTGTTTGTTATTTCTAAACGTGATTATCATTTGTGTGCTAAGAGGCGAGAGTTTTATATCTGCACGCGCGCGCGCGCGAGTGTGTGTGTGTGTGTGTGTGTGTGTGTGTGTGTGTGCGCGAGTCAAATTCTATCATGATCATATTTGCGGTACATTCGAGCATGAAGTTCATAACTGGTCATCCCAGAAAAGGGACATTAACGTCGATTAGCCCAGCCAATGTTGACATAAGATAACCTTAATGGACCAGCATACTTAATCTCTCTCACTGTGGGTCGAAGGACGATAGGGAAATTTGTCAACAAGCCTTTAAAATTCAAGTTACATAAAAATCATAAGTGTAAATGTAAATTCGGTGCGCGGTTAGATTTTATGGCTATCAGTAGAGAGAGAGAGAGAGAGAGAGAGAGAGAGAGAGAGAGAGAGAGAGAGAGAGAGAGAGAGAGAGACAGACAGAGACAGAGAGAGAGAGAGAGAGAGACAGAGAGAGAGAGAGAGAGAGACAGAGAGAGAGAGAGAGAGAGAGAGAGAGAGAGAGAGACACAGAGAGAGAGAGAGAGAGAGAGAGAGAGAGAGAGAGAGAGAGAGAGAGAGAGAGAGAGAGAGAGACCACCAAAAATATATAATTTTTTTCAATTATAGATATGAATAGATTTTCAAAAAGAACTTAATGTAGACATAACTAACCACTGCAAGAGCAGTTGTAATATCAATATAATCGAATACAAATGATCTATTCTTATATTCTAACATAGATAAGGAACGTAGGTGAAAAATGGCAGAAAAGTATGATACTTAAGTCATTTTTTGACTCCAAACATATACATAACTAAACATGCCTGGAATATTCTTCACCGTATAAAAACATCAAACAATAAGTCTTTTCCAGTAACTATATATATCATCTTCATACAATTCTAAGTTGCGACTGTCCTAATAACTCAAGGGAGACTTATAGAGAGTAAAATCTTGATTTATAGAAATTAATTCAATCGAAGGACTAAACCATTCTCCCAATATAAATATTCGGGTGTAGAATGAATATTTTTCACCATAAACTAAGAGCCATTAGCGCACTAAGATATGAGAGATATTAGTCCTAGATAAAGTATCATCTACTTTAATAACTGATTCAGTACAAACCAGGTCTACATGAAGAATATCAATCCTCACATTCAGATGTCTGCATGTAAAACAGCTTGTGCAAGCAGAGAAGCAGCAGTAAATTAATTGCAACAGCTAAGGAAGTATAAATCATGCTGCTGACATGAAGGCGAGACACACAAGCAGCAACGGCAGCAGAAGCGGCAGCATCAACAGTAGTAATAGTAGTAGTAGTCGTAGTGGTAGAAGTAGTAGTAGTAGCACCAGTAGTAGTAAGGGCCATGTACAATGATAATATCACCAACATTCACACTCAGCAAACCATCAACAAGAGTGGCGACTGACAGGCCAGCATCCAATATTACCAGCGACCGGATGAGAATTTTCGTCACTAACACTGGATTGTTTATGATACAGAACCGACGCTCCATCCGGTCTCTACCACTGCAGTAACACAAGCAGCAGCAGCAGCATGTCATAAACTTAACTAAAACAAAGCCTAATTAGCACTCCGGGCGAGGGGTGCCTGTTAACTGTGAATATCCAGAACCCCAGCGAGTTCTATATATATTCACATTCGTTTGTCTCCAAACATTTTTTCCAAAAGTTAGACCTGAGAACAAGCTACAAAGAACATGCACGAAAGCAATGCATATCGAAAATACTATCACCAAAACTGCAGCATGTCTATGTTTTATCGAGTATCAGACAACACAATAACATAACATGGAGCCTAAATCATATGTTTTTGTTTACACGAATTCTCCTTGACAAAGAATAAACATTTCTGTCACATATACATCACTCTTTTTCCCCCATAGCTCGAGTCTTTGGTAGAGTCTTCGGCAAACTCTACCAGCAGAATATGTGACTATTCCAGACTGAAGATCAACGGCCAGAATAATGCCCAAAGCAATATCGTGGTTAAGGCTTACGATTTTCCTTTGTCTAAATTACCACTTGGCTTCGTATAATTGTTCCTTCGTCTAAATTACTAATCGCCAGCAGCCCGTTAAAAACCATGTATTCACCCATCTTACCCAATAAGAGAGAACCATCTATTGATAGAAAAAAAAATTATCATAGACTCCGAAGTGATATAGTGTCGTTGAGGTCCCTGAAGCAGATCGGTGTAAGGATCCAAAAATATATGAAAAAAAAAAAAAGGACCTGACCCACCCGTTTCGTCCGTCTATTGCACCTTGATTTATGGCTAGAATTCGAGGAATTTTTGTTCCCTCTCATCATTCTCATTATTTTTTTTTGGGGGGGGGAGTGGAAATCTATCACGAGGGGGACAATATAATGAATAAATCATGCAAAGTCTGCCTCATTGTAAATTCGGTACGTATCTCAGGGTCGGAAAGACAAGAGAGTCCTCTATAGTCTTTTTAGTTAACGGTAAATGAATGTTTTTTCTCGTATTTTACATAAGCATATTGTCAATTTGCGTGAATTGTGAGTTTATGTTGAAAAATAAAGGTCTATTTTATATATATATATATATATATATATATATATATATATATATATATATATATATATATATATATATATATTGGAAAGGATCACAATTTTGCGCGTGATCAAGATATTCCTATGAGTTCACGGGGAAAATGAAACACGAAAAGCTCCCAAGTGCACTTTCGTGTAATAATCACATCATCAGGGGAGACACAAGAGAGAAATATAACAGTCAGTTGATATACATCGATCCGGTCATCTGGGCTGCATTAGTGTTATTTTCTACCCCAGGAGAATGCTGCCTTCGCTGTTGGCATGAATGATTTATTTTTTTTTTTTGATAGCAAACTTGTGTGTCATATCATGGAATTTTACTATTGTTGGCATCACTGATTCATCTGATGACTAAACTTGTATAATTCATACATGGGAATCATCCGAGACTTACTAATCTGTCGTTATCCTGGAGTTTTTAGATTAGTTTTACGCACAATTCTTTCTCGGACATTACTTTGATAACGTTATATCAATATGGAATTCAATTCGTGCATCATTCCACTGTGTTCCATGCAGCATATTCACAATTCTCAACGATATATTTCATTTTATCTCTGAGGTGATAGAGTCTAATTCTCTTAGTTTTACGTCTCCCAAAGAATTACAAGTCTCGTGATGTACAATAATTGTATTCGATTCCCAAGCAACTTAGTAAAAAGTGTTTCGCCTAATTTACTAGCTAGAGAACCTTATCGGTAAAAACTATATTCCTTACCATCACAAAATCTTAATTCTTATCTTATGTTGGCAAAGACGGAATATGTATGCACACACACACACACACACACACACACATATATATATATATATATATATATATATATATATATATATATATATCTTTCTTTTCTTTCATACTATTCGCCATTTCCCGCGTTAGCGAGGTAGCGTTAAGAACAGAGGACTGGGCCTTTTAGGGAATATCCTCTTCTGGCCCCCTTCTCTGTTCCTTCTTTGGGAAAAAAAAAAAAGAGGGGAGGATTTCCAGCCCCCCGCTCCCTTCCCTTTTAGTCGCCTTCTACGACACGCAGGGAATACGTGGGAAGTATTCTTTCTCCCCTATCCCCAGGGATAATATATATATATATATATATATATATATATATATATATATATATATATATATATACATACATACCTTAGCCTGAACCAGGAACCAATTTCTATCGACCAATCCTTAGGGGTGGATGAACAGCTGGGTCAATTATCTATGGACTGACAGGCCGAAACCAGGATTCGAACCAATGCCCCTGAGCGGCCCGTAAATGCGTCACAGTTTTCACAGGATAAAGCTAGCCCTACTGGTTCACCACACGGAGAGAAAGAACGAAAGCAGAAACACTAAACAATGAACAATGGGAATGAAGAAAGAAAGTTCCATGATAACTGAAAACGAGAACAAAAATAATCCTCTTTTCCTGGACGTCTATTTTATTCTTTTTTCCTCTCTGCATCACTATCATCACTGGAGGCACATGGCGATTCAGTGATTGTGTTGAAGGACTTGATTTGATTTACACAACATATGGCAGGGTGGAGTCCAGGGGCGTGGCTGTATTGTCATCAGTGTATATACACATGTACATTTACATGCGTGTGTAGGAGAGAGAGAGAGAGAGAGAGAGAGAGAGAGAGAGAGAGAGAGAGAGAGAGAGAGAGAGAGAGAGAGAGAGGTGGAAAATTTGGCCAGACATATTTTTCGTCTCGGTTCCAATTTACACATCCTGCCAAACAAATCGCCACTGCCAGTTGTAATTCGACTTTCCTAGCTGCAAAGTGCAGTTTCAAGCAGGAGGGAGAGAGAGAGAGAGAGAGAGAGAGAGAGAGAGAGAGAGAGAGAGAGAGATAGAGAGTATCAATTCTCCACTTCTCAGCAAACTCATACATGAGGAGTCCTATTTTGAAAACCACGTAATACAAGTCCAAACACACGGATCAGGACAAGTAAATTTTCACAGTTACCAACTCCACCATCCTCTCTCTCTCTCTCTCTCTCTCTCTCTCTCTCTCTCTCTCTCTCTCTCTCTCTCTCGGGACCTTTCTCCTTAAATCCACACCTTCCCTCAGCTACAAAACCACCATACAACTTCTAAATTGCCCTACAAGCTATGACTAACAACTACCGAACAAGCCAACAGCACTTCTACTCTGCGAATGTTATAGCCAGCGACCCAATTGAATAGCGCTCGTAAATGGTATTAGTGATTTAGGTCCCAATAGCATTTCCTTGTCCACATGTGATTCTCAGAATGACACATTACGCTGAGCTCATGCAATATATAGAATATGTTTTCAGAAAAATCAATTATACACTGCAATTCTGTCTAATTACATCAATAGAATCTAGAAAACTCCTAAAAATTGTCGAAAAAAGTACATAAGATTCTAAGAAAAAAGTTTCATCATTTTATCATCCCTGAGTTCTCTGGTCATCAAAGTAAAGTGTAAACAAATTATCGCATGATTTTTATGACGAAGATTGAGCAAGGAAAAGACAATTCGTTTCATCATCTAATATTCTACTGTCTTGCTTGTAACGGAAACATGAAATACTGAAGAAAAAAAAAAGTTGTATGACTAGGCAGTTTAGAGAGAGAGAGAGAGAGAGAGAGAGAGAGAGAGAGAGAGAGAGAGAGAGAGAGAGAGAGAGAGAGAGTCGGTGAACACACAAAAACACGGTACGACATACCTCACAACAAAATATAAGTAAACATAACTATGTCATTATTCAATTAATTGCTAATCACTGGATCATCTTGACAATAACATCATTATCATCCATCATCAAAGAGAAAAAACATATAGTGAAAAAATAAATATCGGGCTATAAAAAAGGAACTTTATCTCTTTATATTTATCAAATATGCCTTTTTCTACAACCTGTTTAAAAGAGGCGAAGATTACAAACATTTCCAGTGGGATTGATAATTTAGTTACGAGGTTTTTCATTTTTTCTAGAATTATAATCTTTGAACGCAAAGTATGGTAAAGACCTAGTAATTTGCAACCAGTTAAAGAAACCTTGGCTCATGTTTTCCCAAGAATTAAACTTCCGAGAAAGAATGAAAGGAAGAAAGATATGAAAAAAGATCGCTCTTTAATACCAACTTTCGCAAGAGGGAAATGAGAAGTGAAATGTGTGAGAACAAATCATATTAATTCTTTGGGAGAAACACAAATAAGCTAGGCTAATTGCGGATCACATTACCTGGGAGAGATAAAGAAACTTGAGCAGACTAGAATTATCTTAAAATATTTGGAGGATGCGGCTCATATGGGATGTTATGCAATCTAAGAAAGGTATAGATAACACAGATTTCAGAATACAGTGAGGGATTTTAACAATCCAGTGTCGGGTGTTCACAGGTCAATGGTCCTAGGTCGGTTTCAGACCTTGGGTTAAACCCATAGAAATCTGGATTAGGGTTCAGGCTTTAGGGGTTAGGGGCCACAGAAAATGAGTTAGATCAAGTTAAGAGCTGGGGCTCAGGATCTGGCATACGGCCATGGGATTAGGTATGTGGCGCCTAAAATGGGGTTAGGGTTGCAGAAAATATTTGGGTAAGAGGCTCGGGTATTCAAGAAGAGAAGTGGACAGTAAGGTAAGATACTGAGTCTTCGCGACTCAGAGGAGACAGACTTGAAATTTCAGACCCTTAAGGGAATTCCGAATCGATACATATATACCTTCCGTGGTCTTTTCTTTGCTCCCTCTCCTTCAGCCTCACTGCCTCTCCTTGCCTCATCTTCCCACTCCTTATCCTCATTCTCCTCTTACCATTCCATCCCTCATACCACAATAGAATATCCTTACAGCCTGCGTGGTGGAATTTCACCAAAAATTAATCACGATGATAATGAAAAATAAGATTTGTAATTACCTCGTAAAATCACGTGTAACTGAAGAATGGCGGTAAAGAGCAATACAAAATAAGGAAAGATATGGAGGAGTGAAAAATAAGTAGGAGAAAGAGAGAGAGAAGGAACGGGTAATAAAGGAGAGAGAGAGAGATAGCTAGAAACGAAAAAGGACGTGAATGTAAAGGGGAAGGGAATAATACAGATGGAGAGGTAAACAGAGAAGAGGGAAGAGAGATAACATCAAGAGGACGGAAAGGGACTGGGAAAAATGAGGTGGGTGAATGGTGTAGAAAGAAACAGACGATGAGAATAGGTGAAGAAAAGTGGAGAGGGGAGAGGAGAGAGAGAGAGAGAGAGAGAGAGAGAGAGAGAGAGAGAGAGAGAGAGAGAGAGAGAGAGAACTAAAGGGGAAGAAAAAGGTAGTTAAAAGGGGAGAGGAAAGTGGTGAGAATAGGGAACGAAGCAGTGTATTAGAGTACATAACGAAAATCACCGACATACTATACAGACTTATATCCTCCTCTTTTTTTTTCTTTTCTTTAGTCGCCGACAACGTCGTTACAAGAGAGAGCTATGAATAAAAACTTCCCCTGCTACAAGGTTCATTACACATGCTTCTTTATGCTGTTCTCGACCCTAATATTTGAACTACCCTCTTGGGAAAGGCTGTACAGAAAAAATAAAAAGGTCAAACACTTAAAAATTCATGTGTCCTGAGTAAACAAGTCATTCATCCTTTGACTCAACTTAATCTAAGAAACTTAAGGAGGTCCCCTAAGTTCTTACACAAACAGAGACTTTTCATGTTCAGGGTTTGGGTCTTAAATAAACCGTTACAGCCACCTTGGGTTTGCGCTGACGTGCGTGTGTATATATATATATATATATATATATATATATATATATATATATATATATATATATATATATATATATATTATCCCTGGGGATAGGGGAGAAAGAATACTTCCCACGTATCCCTTGCGTTTCGTAGAAGGCGACTAAAAGGGGAGGGAGCGGGGGGCTGGAAATTGGTTTTTTTTTTTAATTTTCCAAAAGAAGGAACAGAGAAGGAGGCCAGGTGAGGATATTTCCTCAGAGGCCCAGTCCTCTGTTCTTAACGCTACCTTGCTAATGCGGGAAATGGCGAATAGTTTGAAAAAAAAAATATATATGTATATATATATATATATATATATATATATATATATATATATATATATATGTGTGTGTGTGTGTGTGTGTGTGTGTGTGTGTGTGTTTTAACACTGTAAGTCGATGTGTATCCATTTATACTATCATGCATGACGTCATCTATCCATTAATCCATCCATAATCTAATATTTCATCCAGTACTACCACTCCATTCCTCACTTCCCCACACACTCCAACATTCTCCCCCATAATCCACACAACAAAACTCCATCACACTCCATTCCCTCTACATACATACATATCCCCTAACTCCCTCGACATATCGGTTCCTCCTTACTCACATCAAATCCTCCGCCATCTACACGTATATACTGTACACACACTCCACAATATTTCCCCTATTCTCTCTCTCTCTCTCTCTCTCTCTCTCTCTCTCTCTCTCTCTCTCTCTCTCTCTCTCTCTCTCTCCCCCCTTTCTCCAACATCCGTGTCACACCGGACACAAGTCATACACGGAAACACCAACCGAAACAATAATTAATTTACCTACAAAACAGAGAGAGAGAGACTGGAAAGCAAACAAGGCTTCATTTATCTTCGGGAAACTGGTTCTGTCGCTCCCAAATATTTGTGTGTGAGCTCCGAGTACCGGCTGCAGATTACAAAAAAAAAAAAATCAATTGCTAGATTATAAAAGGAGACAGTGTGTGTGTGTGTGTGTCTAATTTTCCTTTTTTCTTTTGCTAATCCTCCCTTTGGTCTGCTTTTATGCATAACCTGAACAAAAGTTGTGAGACAAGGTATTATATTATATATATATATATATATATATATATATATATATATATATATATATATATATATATATATATATAGAACTTTTACTATGGAATGTATTCATCTAAACTTTCTATATAAATCATGTTTTTCCAAAAATTAGATTTTTTCCCCAGGATTTCTCCTTAACTTCAGGAAAAATAAAAAAGTGTCGAGGAGATTTCGCATTCAAGACATATGCATTCTGGAGGTTAGTTATGCTAACCGCATTTTTCACTTTTCGCTATCATGCCTCTCGTTTTTCTCTTCCTCTCGCGTGTACTGCACTTTTTCACCATTCATTTCATGTATTCTGTCTAATCCTCCATGCTCCATTTCTAGTCGCCTGCACGGTTCATATGTGCACTCTCTCTATTTTTCTTAATGCTTTTATTCTTTCATCTTTCTATGCCTCTGCTTCGTCGGATTTTTGTTATTCTCTCATTCCCTTTGATTTTCATCTTTACCACAATTCACCTAAACTCTTACTCTATCAATTCATCTCTTTCTCTCCCTCCTAATCCTCAACTTAATAAAGCAATATCTGAAAATTACTGACACGTGGGAGAAAATTAACCAAATTCACAAGCTAAATAATCCTTCCTTCAATATCAGCCATCTGTTACCCAGTTCCTCTCTCTCTCTCTCTCTCTCTCTCTCTCTCTCTCTCTCTCTCTCTCTCTCTCTCTCTACCCCGTAACACGAACCGACAACAAAGTACACATCAGAGCAAAATAACTCCATCCAACTCGCACGATCAAGAGAGCTGCCTGTCGTTCCTTATTCGACCGGCGGGGCTTGTGGTACGACCCCTGTGGTACACGACCACCACGGCGACCCCCAGGCACCGTGCTGTTATTACCGGTTCCCCAGGAGACAAGCTCGTCATGCAAGCGTATCATTAGCTACCCAACTACATGTACAGGGGAGTATGATATATAGAGCAGACAAGCGTATTGGACTGGGGAGAAAGGGTTGAAGTCTAAGTCGGCAAGCTGTGTATGAACTAGTGGGTATGTATGAACCAGTGGCTATGTATGAATTGGCGGCTATGTATGAACAAGCGGCTATATATATATATATATATATATATATATATATATATATATATATATATATATATATATATACTTACCATTTTCTGTTTCACACATAGTTTTAGACTTTTCGTGTCTACCATATTTGTAACACAATGTACACAATTGCCATTAACTAAGTTTATGAGCATTCATCATTCACCATTGTGATTCACACACACGGGCCCTCAACCATTTCCCCCACCCCCCAGCCCCCTTCGCGGCACCAGTGAATCATGAATACATCCACTCGCTCTATGTTTACAATGATGAATGTTTACACAACGACTACTGTATGGTTACAATGGCTCATGCATCCACCGCAATTATTGTACGCTCACAGCATTTCACACATGCAATACAACCACCTGGGAGTTTCACAATGGGTTCCATATGCACAGTGATCACTGGTTTCTTTACAATGCATACTTTTATAAGTGCACTTCATTGGACTTTATATATATATATATATATATATATATATATATATATATATATATATATATATATATATATGTATATATTCCTATGAGTCCACGGGTAAAATGAAACACACACACTTTCGTGCAATAATCAAATCATTAGGGGAGACACAAGAAATATAACAGTCAGTTGATATACAACGAAGAGACGTAGCTAGGACACTATTTGGCAAACATGCGATTGTCCAAGACAGACAACGAGCGTATCATAAACTTATTATGTGGACAAGGTGAATTGTTACAAATTTTATCAACAATAAAGTTATCTAATTTGTATAGACCATCACTTTATATATATATATATATATATATATATATATATATATATATATATATATATATATATATATATATATTGAGACTAAATGAAAGGTTTCAGTGGTCAAGTTCTGCAGAGAGGCCACTGAATGGTTCCAGTGGTTCATATATCCAGTGACCAGTGAATCGCTCTAGAGGTTCATGCATGCAGTGGCCACTGAGTGGTTCCAGCGGTTCATGTATGAACAGCGACCACTGAATAGTTCGAGGTTCGTTCCTGCGCTGTGGCAAATGAATGGTTTCTAGTGGTTCATTCCTAAACAAAAACCACAGATTGGTTCCTATGGTTCATTGCCGCAGTGTGACCACTGGATGGTTTCAATAGTTTCTACACACACTGTAACCAATGAACTGTTACAATGGTTCGTTAATCACTGTCAGCATTACATGTTAACAGCGGGTGGTACCTTCAGTCTGACCACGTACAGACAGCTACAATGATTCAAAAATCATTGTACAATAACTTCTCTAACACGTTGAAGCCAAGACGCTGTCTTTAATCATGATGATACATCATCATAGTCATCGATTCCCTATGAGTTTAGGAGAGGCAAGAAATATTTTAACGCCCTCTGAATCCAATGGCTTCAAAGAGCTTTTGTCAGTCATATTTTGTATCATCAGTCTTTCTATTACTCTTGAAGCTAAGGGCTTTATCGTAAATCATAACCCAGTGTACTGCAAAAAAAAAAAAAAAAGGGTTTTTTACTGTACTTCTTTGTTTCTCATTTTTGTTGCACGACCTGATTTTTTGTCTTCTCACACTTCTCTAGACCTGACAGCGTTGTGCCATTACACTATGTCAATACAGCACTATATTGCTGAATATTAATGATCAAATCGATGTGTTGCATTCTCACAGCATCATCGGAGCGTAGCATTGCCAAATCACTGAACTGATATCACTCTATTATGGCATACCCGTCTCACTGTGTCAGTGCGTTTCTTAATGCGAGATATTCTTGTATTTCTAACCCACCGCGGCCCATGTCACTGTCACTTCCTCTGTCGACACCTACTGATTTCTGTAAATGGCATGCCTGCAAATGACACTATTCCTCAGGGGATGCAGAGATTGGGTTGCCATGATGAAAACTGATCATCTTCAATATCTTCTGTCCATAGCAATGACAGTCAAGCGGGAGCCAACATGCATATCCCGTTGGAGACATCCTGTCTATATACTTTCCGAAGTGGAACGGAAAAACGGTGGTAGTGGCAATAGTAACAGCAGTAGTTGTGATAGCAGTGGTGGTAGTATTAGTAGTAGCAATAGTAGTAGGTTGTAGTAGTAGTAGTAGTAGTAGTAGTAGTAGTAGTAGTAGTAGTAGTAGTAGTAATATCACATCAATACTAATACTGCTATTACTACTAATGATTATAATAATAATAATAATAATAATAATAATAATAATAATAATAATAATTAATAATCAATATCATTAGTAATACTATTATTGTCACTAAAATTATCATATTTGCCATTAGTAGTAATGGAAATAACAACGATACTAATGGTAAAGACTACAGCAGGAGTAATCATCAGTGTAACCATCATAAAGTCCCCACAAGACTACCTCTATTGTTACTCAACATTTATTTTTTTTCATTAACATACTAGTTCGCCTATTTGCCCCCACATTATCTCCACTTCGGTGTAATGTATCTGCCCATTATCATTTACAATAACCATATCATTGATCAACCATTACATTCCTCCAGTGCTTCAGTGGGTTCTGTGTGTTGTCGCGGGAATAACATTTCTCCCCACTAAAACACCGTTCTCAATGTTTGCTCTACCCCAGCTTAACCTCCCATGACGCCCTCGTTCTCCAGCTCTACGCTGCTTATTCGCTCGTAGCCACATCAGACACGTTCAGAGGACGTCTCACAGCTGTTCCTTGGGCGTCTAGCGACGTGATAATGACCAACTGTGCTTATGTTCGTTCCCTGGTTACCGGCGCAGGAATGCATTGCAAATATTTTCTTTCTTTTTGTTTTTTTTTTTTAGCCCTCGGGCGTGTAAATGTGAGTTTTTAGGGTAATAGTGGAATACGCGTGGGATTCTTATCCATTCTTGGATAGAAAACTAGCTATACTGTTGTTAATGTCTTCCGGTTGATAATACTGGTATCTGTACGTCTTGTACGATCAAACTGGTTCATTCTCTTGCCCTGCAAAGTTGATAAACGTGTGGTCTGGGAAGTTCATTCAGAGGTACGAAATCTGATTTGAAATCTTCATCGTTCCCGTAATTCGCCAACGCTGGGAGAAATCAACTTCCTATCGAAGACATGCACACAACTTAACGAAACTTTGGCTAAGAAAATCATTTCGACGAAGGTGAGTTGTGATGAGAATCAACCTACTGAAAAAAGACGTAAAGGTAAAGATCTTTAAAGTTAATCTTCTACCCGTTGGGTTTGTTGCAATCACTTAGACTCTTCAGTAACATTAGCCATATATGCTATAACAATAAAGGCCTTAATTGCATCTAAAGGTGGTTGATCCTTCAATGTCCTCGGTTGGATTCCTGTCTGGGACACATTTCCATGTACTCTGCTAAACCATTGCTCCACACTTAGCTTCCTTGTTCAGAAGTAACAAGATATGCTGTCTTTACTCTCCAAAATCATGAATATTCTCCCCTTTCGCTTTATCAGGAATGTCTTTAAGCGTCTGAAAAAAGTTATTCTTCCTTCTTTACAGCAGTGAAATACAAATTGAACCGACCCTAAGCCCTCGATTAAAACAAAGTCTACACATTCTCATCAAACCAATCCAGCATCAGTCCTTCAAACATCAACTTAGCATTCTAACAAAGGAACGTTTCTCCATGATAGAAAATAATCGAGTACCTACATTCTAAGAAGGATTTTATCCCACCTGCAATCATCTATCGAAGTTTCAGTGCGGCAGAATAGAACCCGGTGTCTTCATAAGAGATTTCGTCCCACTTTCAATCATCTATTTATCGAGTTCAGGGAAACTTTTCTACCCCACAACTTCTGTATTTCACGCCATGACATTAGAAAGCGTTAATGGATTCCTCCATCAGATGATGACGTTCTTACCTCCTCCAGGAGGAGCGAAAGACTTCCACGAATACCATGATCTGGGTAAAGATTGTGATAAGACCTAAACACCACCATGACTCTCCAAACATTAAAAGAAAATTGATTATTGGTATTCTGTAACACCACAATTACGTTTATAAACAGTAGAACTACATCCAGTTCAACCAATATTTGCATCACTTAACGAAACCATACGGCTGCAGTTAGTGTGTATTTATGGAAGAGATTTTATCCAGGAACTTGTGTAAAGCTGAGAACTGGTGACTCATTTCTCATATTCCCTTCCCTTACGTCAGCTAAACTACCGAGAAATTAGTTCTCCACGAACTGAAACACAATTCAGCTTTATTGCGAGTGGACCTCGTGTGTGTGTGCGGACGTGTGTATGTGTGTGTGTGTGTGTGTGTGTGTGTGTGTGTGTGTGTGTGTGTGTGTGTGTGTGTGTGTCTAAGGCTTTAAATAAATTCCCAAGTATGTATGCATGATCTCAAGTGATATTACGGCATCAACCAGTCATCATAAGATGCTGTCATCCCTCCGCCTGAGCCAATTCTTAAACTTGATGGCCAAAGCGGTAACTCATTCTACACTTCTGCACAAATGGAACACGAACTCTTCCGAGACACGAGAGCTTGTCATTGTAAATATAAATTCACTTGAACTTTCAGTTTCGTGATGAAAATAGCGAAGCGTTACGAGAATCGAACCTGAGGTAGAGTAAGCGCGGTCATTATTGCTATCTTGTAGCAGTTCGAGACGCTCAGAGTCTTGTAGGGAGAATATCTAAGTTTGCATGACGGAAGACAAGTGTTTAATGGCAAATTCGATGCTATGTTTACTTCTTTCCAACATAGATGTATTTGTATACGTCACTGTGTTTGGAAAATTGTGCTCTCTTTTCCTTTTACTGACACCCTTCCTTTTGAAACGTGAAAACTCTCTCTCTCTCTCTCTCTCTCTCTCTCTCTCTCTCTCTCTCTCTCTCTCTCTCTCTCTCTCTCCAACTCCGTTTTTCCCCATCTATGTGTATTTGTCGACCCGTCCATCTCCCTTTCCCGTCAGTTTCCCTCTCCCCTGCCAACCGTCTCTCTCCCATTCATCAACAGACCTCGACCGTTCATACAGAATGTCAATCAATAGCTGACTGTTGCCAGGCCTTTCATCCCACGAATCAGCCACTGGCGGCCGGCAAACCCAACCAAGCCACACAGCCAGTGAGGGCCATGCGCGTCACCAAGCCATTCAGCCAATGAGGGCCAGGCAAGCCACTAAGCCACACAGCCAATGGTAGCCAGCAAAGCCACCATGACGCTCAGGCAGAGACGGCCAGCAAGTCATTCAGCCATTCAGTCAGTAGAGGGCAACAAGCCACCCTGTAGTACAGCCAATCGCAGCCAACAAGCCACTCAACCATTCAACCAGCCAGTTAATTACCTAACCAGTCAACAGCAAACCTCTCTGTCGTTTCATCAATACCTGCAAGCCGACCATTTTGTCAATGAGCTGGGATGGCTGTTAGTTACTTCGTCAACCACTCCACCATTAAAAACCAAACAACAAAACGACCTTCGCCCACGTCAACAGACCACGTCAACACAGCTTAGATCTCGTCACACAAATACTGGCTCACTACCCTCCTCCCAACCCGCGACAAACACCAGTATTCTGATTTTCTATCATTTTATCTATTTTTTTCGTAATTCATAAACTGGATTAAGCTGGAATTTAAACAAACTAGGCATGGGTTGAGGATGTTTATGAGAGAAGATTTAAGTACCTGATCCATCCTCTAAATATTGGGAATGGAGTATATACATATATATATATATATATATATATATATATATATATATATATATATATAATCAAGGTATCCCGCCATCAAAACAGGCCTCGTACCCATATTCCACACCGCATACCATCCCACTACATAAATGATCACACACACACACACACACACACACACACAAGAACTCCGCTTTTCTTCCATTCCTGACTACCTCCGTTTGCCCAAAAGTGGGGAATGAAATGTTCCTCTCATCCTCTAAAAGCTGAATAAGCTGCAGATGTGTTTGTGCGATGCTTTTAAACGGTTGTAAAGCCGTCCTCTCGTGTGTTTGGAGCCCTAAAAAATCATGATTATTGCGTCATTTCCGGGAGAAACACCCGGCATAACTAAAGAAAATGGAACATTAGTTTTGATTCCAACTACAGAAAACGGGGATTTCTTTGATATAGCGCACAATAAACTCGAGTCAAGTTAAACGCTGACATGTTCTAATTTCTGACTTGTGACTTTACCTTCTAATTACATCTTACAAACTTGCTTTCTTCCATCCCTTCCATCTTTTTTTTTTTTATTCTCACTCTCTTTCGTCGCCAGGAAGGTAAAAGGGAGAGGAATGGTAAGCAATTTTGTGATAAGGTAATAAGACCTCTGTTACCTTTTTACCCAATGTGACATATACTCTAACAACTGATAGCTTCTTAATTGAAGTGATTACTCTCGTGAACGATAATTTTGACAAACAATGTATCAGGTATAGTTTCTTACCTACATTTTTGTGAGGGACCAACTGCTTTAATAAAAATGGTAAATACCCTGAGGGCCTCTTCCAAAGGTTTATTCACTCCTCTTGTTGAAGAGGTAAGACTTAGGAAAACCTTTATATACTTCTACACAAGTCAGGTAAGGCTTTGTCAGTGTACACCAAAACAGTAATATTCTTCCCTTCGAAGATAAGTATATGAACTAATCTTATACAAATGGGCTAATGAGGATTGCTTAGTTAAGGAATGTAAATCAAAATTGACAATTCAAACGTAGTGTAGAGCTAATCGACTGTCAAAAATTGATTAGGGAAAGTGAGATTAATTAGCATACTGCAAGTAAAACTCCGTGAACGTACAATTAGGTCAACATACATCAATTAATCTGATGAAATAGTCATTTTTTTTAATAAAGACAGAATGAGATAAATTAAGCATCTACGGTAAGATGTAAAGTACATTAACTAGATAAAGGTATATTGTTATGACAGAGTTAGGCAAATTAAGATTATAATAACTTAGGGTCTAAATTATGAAGAGTAACGCAATTTAACCCCGTGCATAACAGGACACAGTTCTCTCAAGGGAAACTGCCAACTCTCTACAAAAACATTAAGACAGCTATTGCTCCGCGGGAAAATCTTACAACTTATAGGCGAATATATCTTCAAAATTCCTGCTCTTTCTCCCCATTCCTCTCGGTGTTAGTCGGCGACGCGGGCGACTCCACTCCAAACCAAATTGTCAATTGTAGAAGTCTCCCCAAAGCCGCTTGGTGGAATGTGAAATTTTCGAGGCAAAATTAATGTTCTTGGAATTCGTTTTCTTTCGTTGTAGATATTTATTTTCTTTGTTGTTTTTCGGATGCGCAAATATGAATATCTTTTTTTCTCACTGTGAGCTTATCTTCTTTGTGTTTGTTTGTGAGATACAGACACGAATACATATCTCCGTCGTTTTGTTAAGGAAAAGGTTATTGTTTCATTTTCTGTATTACTCGCACAGGTCTTGTTACCTGTCACACTGTTTACCAATTGCATTCTTAGTGCCAACGCCTTTCGTATACCCCTGGGCAGGTTGCATCCTTTTCCCGCGATGAACAATATCTAATAACTCTATAGACAGACAAATCACGAAATAACACGTGATTCAGGAACACGTTGGTAGCCAAAAGGAAAATGAAACTCGATCCAAGCGTTCTCGTGGTAACTCGCATCCTCAGGGAGACAGGGATTATCTCTGTATCCCTGAAGATGTGAATTATTACGAAAGCGCTCAGATCTACGTGTTTCATTTTCCTTGTGGCTACCAGCAAATTATATCTATGAAATTATATATACGAATTTATTATTGAAACATTCCTATTTTTTTGGTGTGTACTCTCAAGTCTGTATACAGATGTAGCTACCACATCTCTCACATCTTCATGTAAGGAATCTAATAATCTCATTCCATCTTATTTGTCTCCTATTCCTTTTGCCCACAATACTCTGTCTCAGCACATACCTTCCAAATTCTAAGCCTGTTTCTTAAGGGTATACAAACTTTTAACATTACTTATGCAGATTGGCTGTTTCATATTTATAACGCAGCTGACAGGAACTGAGGTGAGGCCAATTACTGCCCAGAATTAGATCAGTCAGACATTTACATACTAGTAAAAGTTAAGGCTGGACGAACTGAAACCCAGCTGTTCGTCTCGTATCTGGCTGGCTGGTCACCGAAACGATACCTGACGGAAACATGAGTATATATATATATATATATATATATATATATATATATATATATATATATATATATATATATATATATATATCCCTGAGGATAGGGGAGAAAGAATACTTCCCACATATTCCATGCGTGTCGTAAAAGGCGAATCAAGGGAAGGTAGCGGGAGGCTGGAAATCCTCCCCTCCAGTTTTTACTTTTCCAAAAGAAGGAACAGAAAAGGGGTCCAAGTGAGGATATTCCCTTTAAGGCTCAGTCCTCTGTTGTTACCGCTACCTCGGCAATGCGGGAAAATGGCAAATATGTATGATCAGTGTTCTCGGACTCAGCTTGCAAGAAGTAACAGCGCGAGTAAGACTGTACCCTCGAGGGAGCTGCATCATCGTCAGCGGACAGAAAGGCATACAGCGCTGCCGAAGGATCTTCTTTCCTTAAACAAGGCCACCGTGCTCTGTTCCCGCAAGAGAAGCGGCCTCAAAGTTACAAGAACCCCATAAAAGGGGGTCCTGGGGTTGGGAATAATAATACGATGATGCAAACAAGACCCGTTCATGTTGCGACGGAGGAACGACCATAGACATACTGAGGGAAAGCTTAGCGAAGACACAAAAACGTACGTTGAATGAGGGTACTGGTGAACATCGCTGCAGTGATGAGCAAAGGAATATTAGCTGTGCATTCATAAGGACTATTTCCTTGAAGAAACTGTGAATCTATACCCAAACCACGCGATATCTAATAGCGTAATCGCCAATCTAAGTAAGCAAAACGCTAACGAATCATTGGCCAATGGATAGAACAAATCTAATGTCTCTGCATACGTGTTTATCATAGCGTATACAACATACACAGTGAACACATCTATATTCTTATCTGGCCCATCATTCCAACGGTAATCAGAATCTCCTTTAAGCAACGTGTACACTGCTCTCATGTCTTACCGCACCTGCTCGAGCAGCTTTATTATATATTCCTCAGTGAACACTGGGGTTAAGATCCTGTGCAAATTTGTTCGGAAGATGATTAAAATACTCGTTTCTGTTCTTGATATCTTAAAGAAATGAGTACGGAAAGATACGCCGTATTTTTCTTATTGTTATCTAAGAAAGTCTTTTGAAATTACACGCAGCCACGCTTCACGAAGCTGGCTGAAAAAAAAAAAAGAAAAAATAAAGCAAATCCTTCCTCCGTCTTCGAACATGTGAATTGTTACAGGTCCTAAAACAGGTATTCTATGTGATATGAAGTTATTTTCGAGTTACTTCAACACAGGTATTACTCTAAGGCATTTCTGAAATGACCAGAAAGTTAAGCACGAGAAAGCTATTTTTTTTTCTATCAGTACCTCAAAAATTTACATTGAATTGCAAGGTTGTACCGAGTTATTGTAATGAGTCAAAGTGTTCCAAGACGAGATTTTCTACTCCATTTATAAGTACATCTTTCTGTGTATTGCATGGAAGAAAATAAAATGGCGTGTGGTTGGGGTCTACAGTGAGAATGAATACCCTTATGGCTAAGGCAGAGCTCTCAATAGGATGCGACCCTAAACACGGGACATAGTCGTAACTAGGGTAAAACCCTCAGATATAGTAGATCGCCATAACTGGAGAACAAGCCTAACCAGGATACGGCGCTATCATGATAAAGCCATGAAACAACTCTGGTAAATGTAATCATATTAAGGTAACCATAAAAAAAGAGAGAATGGGTTTGCAATGAACCGTGGTAAGAAAAGGAACTAATGAAACCGTCCCCATCATCAGCCCCAACCCAGACGTGACGCCCCCACCCATAACCATCTCCTTAACCCATAATCCTTCTTACACAACCTCCTCACGAGATACACATACAGAAACGTTCTTAACAACCTCCCATCCAACTCCTGAAGAGGCGCTGCTGGCGAGAAAGAGCGAGAGAGAGAGAGAGAGAGAGAGAGAGAGAGAGAGAGAGAGAGAGAGAGAGAGAGAGAGAGAGAGAGAGAGAGAATGGAGGGAGGGAGGTAGTACCATTCATTCTCTTAAAGAACAGTCTCCGGCGTCTGGGGAAATGACTTCTGTGAGACACTCGCATGTGTCACACAATATATACATGAGGTGAGGACTCGAACCCGCGTGCTGGGATCATAAGAGACCGAACTCCTGGGATAGAATAGCAAGGGTAACCTCCTCCAGGAGAGAGTCCACACTGTGATATTTGGCTGTACGACTTCTTTCAGAGCAAGTCATGAGAGAGTCTTTGACACAGTGCACCGTTTTCTACAGCAGTGCATACAATATTCGTCATATGCATTCTGTGAACACTGATACCTGATATATCTATCAGTTATGTAAACACATAAATACCTGATACTTATACTAACATCTTTTTTTTTTACGCCAAGATATCACTCTCTTTGCCCTCCATACATTACCCTATTCGCCCCCGTTTCATTTCCCACTCTCTATACCCTCTTCTCATTCTCGCCTCTCTTTAGCCCAGTAAGGGCAGGGATCCAGGGATCTATATCCTCCCAGATATCAGCATGAGTTTGGTGAGTTCTCTCACACCTGTCAGACAAGAGCAGAAGTTTCCACACTTCTTCGACGATTTCGTAAAGAGACACGGACACTACATACGCTAACACCATATGTTGTTTTATGATAAAAAAAAATAAATTAATAAATCACAAGTTTACCTTCAGCTAACGGAATATACAAAAGGAATATATTTCTATTTCTCGAGAAGATTAAAGTAAAATCATGAGTTTACGTGACTATCTTAATTACTTCCAAATGGTCATTGGACCTCAAGTTATAGTAACGACAGCCCTCACTGGCCCATTTGAAGAGAATTTCGCTGAGTTCTCATTGGTCCATTTTGCTTGTTAGCAGTTGGCTAGAGTCTTTCACTAATCCGTTAGCTAACGAGGACTCGAACCAAAACCTCATGGTCACTATAAAACGAGGGCCCATGGTTCGAACTCTCTATATCCTCCACTGATGAGAAATCTTCGAAAAGTCCCGCCAGCCTGTTGGTTAGTAGGGAACTCCGCCTCCAGTTCTGACTGGTTTGGAACTGAGGGGTTATCTAAGAAACGCAGCTCCATCACCACATGTGTTTGGGAAAAGGAGGAGCTTATGAAAACAACAAAGAAAGTCTTATGATATGTTTTAGATTACAAATTACGCCAGATTAGTTACTAAAAGGGCTAAATGGATACAGAACTGGGACTCTGCATATACATACTGAAGAATTCATGTTTCAGGGAAACTCACATACTCGGAAACCTCCATACTTTGAGACCAATACGCAGGGAACCCATATAATTTGGAGCCCGCATACCAAGGAACCTGTATTATTACACTGGAACTCGCATACCAAGGAACCTGAATTACTACATTGGAACCCGCATACCAAGGAACCTATATACACTGGAATCTGCATAACAGGGAACTATATACACTAGAGCCTACATAACAGGGAAATCTATATATTGGAGCCCACACACCAAGGAACCCATACACCTGGGAGCCCGCATACCAGGGAACCAATACACCTGGGAGCTTATTATAACCTGCTTAAGCAAAACTTATCAACTAGAATAAACCACCTTTTTCCATATGTATCTTAACATCACTAATGCGTTTACTGATGCGTGTATCATTACCTCTGCAGGCAGTGTCAAACATATCCTAATTTCGTGTCAAATGAATCGAAATTTAGTGTCAAATAGATTCTAATTAATCAGGCAAACAGGATAATTTTGAAGGGCATTGAATTTGCATTTCGTGGGCCATCCTGTCCGGTTTGGTCGGCTTGTACCAATATTGGCATAGCCCAGGGTGGGTACATTATGCTGACGGGTGCAAGGTTTGCCTCCTCACGTAGACCTGTGTGGTTCCAGGACCGTCCAAGAGGAGGGGAGAGGACGAGGAGAAGGGAGAGAGAGAAGGAAGAGAATGATGAGGGATGGATGATTGAGGTGGGGGCAGATTGGAAGACAGGAAAGGAAGGAAGGGGCAAAGAAAAGATTGTGGGAAGGGGGGATAGTTTAAAGTAAAGGAGGAAAAGAAATGGAGAAACAGAAGACGAAAGGAAAAAAAAAAAAACGAAAAACGGGAAAGAAATAACCCATTTCCCACAAATCTTGAATAACTACTTTACCTAGGAATGTGGGGCTCCGTGTTTTGTTGAATTTATGAATGATTTACTTCTGGCTGACTATAATTTGGGTTCCGTCCACCTCTCTGTAATTACCTACTTGTAATTACCAATTTGCACTGTACAGGGAAGAAGTTTTACACTCGTGGGGCCCCATCTCTAGAGTATGTGTGTGTGTGTGTGTGTGTTTGTGTAATTATCTATCTGAAATTACCTACTTTTAACGTACGGATAAAGAGTTCTACATACGTGGGGCCCCGTCGCTTGTATATGTGTCTACAAATTTTTGTTGCGTACGGGGAAGTCTAGAAGTTTTACACTCGTGGGGCCCCATCTCTAGAGTATGTGTGTGTGTGTGTGTGCGTGTGTGTGTGTGTGTGTGTGTGTAATTATCTATCTGAAATTACCTACTTTTAACGTACGGATAAAGAGTTCTACATACGTGGGGCCCCGTCGCTTGTATATGTGTCTACAAATTTTTGTTGCGTACGGGGAAGTCTTACACTCGTGGGGCCCCCATCTCCTGAACATTCCCGACAGAATGTGTATGTGTGTGTGTGTGTGTGTGTGTGTGTGTGTGTGTGTGTGTGTGTGTGCGTGTGTGTGTGTGTCCGTCTCCTCGTGTATGTCTGTGTCTTCGCCTTCTCAGACGGGCTGGGATCGATATTACTCAAGATGGGAACTAAGAGAATATATTACAGGTCCAATAAGTACGTAATTTTGTTTTCCAATATGATCCATTATGGCTGACTAGCGGGGCTATCTTTGTCGTAATGAAAATCCTTTAACAAGTCGGGGCTCTGTGATGTACTATCAGTTTCCCTTTTCCCTTACCTTCACTCCTTTTCTTTCTCTTTCTCACAATGTCTCTACGAAATGTTAGCCTTTCGTCTTTCTCTTCTCTCCTGTTTCTATTCTTCAAGGAGTGCTTTATATTTTTTTTTTCTTCTGTCCCTCCCATCTTCTCTTTCTCCCTCTTCCAATGGCAGAACTTCTCATAAAACCCTATTCCAAAAGCTCCTTTCCATCCATGTCCTCTTTCTCTTTCTATCTATCTATCTATCCATCTATCTGTCTATCGATCTTTCTATCTTTATACCTCTCTACCACTATCTCCATATACCTTTATCTTTTTAATATCTCACCATATTTCTATATCCTCTCTCTCTCTCTCTCTCTCTCTCTCTCTCTGTGTGTGTGTGTGTGTGCGTGTGTCTTTATCGCCATATTTACCAGAATAGCCAGAAAAAAAAAAGTCTACCTCCTCAACTCCCATATCCTCCCAAACCTTCCTTTTCCCCTTCCTCCTTCCACCCACCCTCTTCCTCTTCCTCCACAATCCCCTCACTTACCCCCCCCCCCCCTCCAACCCTACCCCCGTCCCCGCCAAATCGGAACGGACACAAAACATGGGACCGAAAATCTACAAAAACACGTTTGAATTTTTCTCTTTAACAGAGTCAGTGTTGCAATACTGAGCCGTTTTATAACATATCCTTAAAGTATCTGTCTTAGTATCTGTTCTTGAATAACACGTAGGTCGCTTATCCAGTACCTTAAAGAATTTTGTCATCGTTGTATCTGTACTTGAATAACACATACGTCGCTTACAAAGTACTTCAGAGAATCTATCGAGGATTTATCTGTTTCTTGAAGAACACACGTTAAGTAACTAGTCTAGGCTTAAGGACTCAAGTGTTTTTTCTTGAAGACATTGATGTTTATGATTCCAAAAAGCTGCTTATATTGCAGACACTTAGGACTGAATAACACTTGAGCTATTACTCCTGTACAAAGTCTACTGCTACATAACCTCCCACATACTGTACCTCAAGCCACTTACAAAAACTTGGTCTCCAACATCCTCATGAATTAACAAAATCACATAAGATAAGACGGAAAACAACACGTGAATAATGAGATGGGAGGGGAAAGAATGAGAGATGAGGAAGAGATGTAATAAGAAATATATTTACACTTAAGTCATGGAAATATTTCCCCGTCCCCCCCCCCCCCCCCCAGCTGAGTGGTAAGAAATGCCCCCTAATCCTACGAGTCTGAACAGATAAACCGCGAGGATTAACAATATTACATATTTCAACCGAAGGGAATTAACACCATAACGTTAATTACATTATGAGAATTTGCTCCATGAATGTCTTAAGCATCTTGTGTTCTGTGATGAGATGGGGAGGGGCAAATGAGAGTGTATTAGAAAGATTAACTGTAACCTGAACAAGCCATGATGTATCTTGGAAAAAAACTGAAGTCATTTTGTGATTATAGACGACTTTAACTCTTGAAGCTCGGTAGTTTGACCCCACAAGCATGAACGAAAGAAAATACGACCCTCGGACATGACGACCTAGCCTACGAAAGGGTTCTGTCAGAGGCTGGGCCATGATACTCAGTGGTCATACCGTCGTGGTCAAGAGACTCACCATCGTTCTCAAGTGTCGTACCATCGTACTCCAGTGTCGGACTGTCGTGATCATGGGTCGTACCGTCGTTCTCGAACGGTAAGGATTACAGGCAAAACTAAAACATATAACCTCCAATCGAGGGGGAAAAAAAAATCCGGCAACAAAATTGGTTATGTCAAGATGAAGAAAAATTGTATCTGGAAGGTTAAGGTTCAAGCAGCCTCGTCTTTCAAGTCACGTTGGCTAATATTATTTTTCTAGGGAAGTATCTTTAAAACTTTAGGGGTTTCCCAAAAATGTCTAACGAGTGGACGCTTAGACTTAACCTTAAATAGACATATGCGATTTCATTACCCATGCCCCATTCGCTCCTGGGTGTGTTCAACGGGTTATGATCTTACAACTGATATATATATATATATATATATATATATATATATATATATATATATATATATATATATATATATAGCCTTTTCCTGGAGCTACCTCCATGACGCAGAAAATGGCGATTATAATATATATATATATATATATATATATATATATATATATATATATATATATATATATATATGTCCCTGGGGATAGGGGAGAAAGAATACTTCCCACGTATTCCCTGCGTGTCGTAGAAGGCGACTAAAAGGGGAGGGAGCGGGGGCTGGAAATCCTCCCCTCTCGTTTTTTTTCAATTTTCCAAAAGATGGAACAGAGAAGGGGGCCAGGTGAGGATATTCCCTCAAAGGCCCAGTCCTCTGTTCTTAACGCTACCTCGCTAACGCGGGAAATGGCGAATAGTACGAAAGAAAATATATATATATATATATATATATATATATATATATATATATATATATATATATATATATATATATATATATATTATCATATACATAAACATATATGTACATATATATACAGCAAGTAGCCCTGAACTTTAAGGGAAGTTTATTGTAAGCCTCACTTCTACTTATTCTTAAGTCTGATGTAAAACAGATTAAAGTATTTCTCCTGGGTTTACAATCCGACCTATTCTGTAAGTTTGGATCAAGGTTCTTCCTAAATCGCCATCGATGATAGCTCGCTAACTCTTAACCCTATGACTCTTGAAAAAAAAATGCCTAAATGAAACAGAAAAGTTGTTCTGCAACCCTCGTTTTTCACTCTTAAAAGACAACGGCCCTGTGCTGGGAATTTGAAGGGGACGACTTTTTAACACAAACTGGAGCATTTGCCAAGCTACCCAGATACATAGGGGTGTGTGCGAACCCGCGACATAAGGTACAGCAGCCTTACAATAGTGAAACGCTGGTCGCTCGTTAGCACCTTCTTAGCGCCCACCACTCCTCTAAGGATTTATCCCTCCGGTTTATGTTACAATAGAAGGCCGCAGGATATTGTTGTTTGTACAGATATTCTCGTTAATACCACCCTTAAGTTCACGTCACTACGTCGACCCCTTTCGTTATAAACTGGCTGACTGCTTCCTACTGCCAATATTCTGGAATATACAAAGGAATACAAAAGGGTACAAATAGCAGCAGGCCACTGGGTCCTCTTGAGGCTGTTTGTGATAGCAGACGAGATCAGAGTCATGAGATTATTGTGGTAAGATCAGCCGTAACAATCTTTCCTCCAAATACAACTTTACGAACGAGATCCTCCATCGTAGCACGAGCTAAGTCATAGGTTCATGTCTCGAGTACGTTTATCAAGTTTAACAAGGTATCCCCACTTAGAATTCAGTATGCTAAAATCTGTGTTTACTTCATTATGAATCCTTATGAATCAGAAGCTCTGCTTATCAAGAAACGTTAGCAATTTTGAGAATATGATGGACCTGCTGCCAAAGAAAGGTGATGAATTAAGAAGACAGAGTTCACGATTCTTTTTCCTCTAATTTACATACAGTTAGAATAAGTAAATAACCAATGGCAGGAGGGGAAACACACTGACAACAGAATCATATTAGAAGAAGTCAATATACTTCTATCCCAGCTGGGAACGTTATCAAATCTCAGAGGATAATGATCCATCAGTTTTCTATTTGAAAAATTTATCTTAATGTCACTATGACTGATTTTCCCATTTGATAAACGCTCGTATAGCCTAGACCTGGGACGCGGCGCGGATAGGGATTGGTAGGAATGGGAAAGGCTGGGACGCGGGACTATGGAGACGTATAGGTAGCAGAAATCATGAGGAAAAAAACAGACGGTGAGTGGAATGGATGAGAAAGGAGACAGACAGGAAGAGGCAAACTATCAGAAACTATTAGAAATTACCGTGCAACAAATCGGGAGCCATTATTGATAGATAATGGGTAACAAAAGAGGGCGCTGGAAGTTTCAGTCTTCGTTAGTATCCAGTTTAGGTAGAAAAGATAAAAGCAAAATGAAAAACGGAGAAGTATCTCGATGACCGTGAAGAAAAGGGAGTAGAATAGGTAGTACGGACACTTAAGGACTCAACATGTGGAAGATGGTTGCTAATGTGGTGAGTGTGTGGGTTTTACCGAGGGGTGACAACCTCCACAGCAAAAAATTGAAAAAGAAAAATCTAAATTTTACAAAATAGCAGCGTCGAGAGTAGGAATGTTATGAAAAGATTATTGTTTTAAAAACATGAGTTCGGTTAGGTACACCAAACCAAATAATCTCTCTCTCTCTCTCTCTCTCTCTCTCTCTCTCTCTCTCTCTCTCTCTCTCTGTGTGTGTGTGTGTGTGTGTGTGTGTGTGAGTCGTAATTATCCTATTCGTGTCGCTAAGATCGCGGTTTGATATTTGGCTTAAAGACTCTTGACCATGTGAACGCTCACGAATCCCAGCACCTCTGTTCCTTCCACTAGTATAAAAAAAAAAAAAAAAAAAATCCTGTTTTAGAATTCCAATCCTAGACCTAACGCTCTGATTCACTCCTTTTAATCCCTCGTACGCTTTTGATAAAGTTACGCAGTCCCGAGGTTGCTATTCCCAATCCCCCAGTCAGACTTAGGATCCGAATCCTATCCCCCCCCCCAATCCTTCAGCCATAGTGTTTCAGATCTAACTCCTTCGCCCCCACGATCTTTCACAACTTATAGGTCCCGTGAGATCTCATCCCAGTCTTTAAACTTTTCTTTTTTTTAACTTCCACTTTAAGGAGTGTCGGACAGACTCAATTTTACTCCCCCTCATCTTTATTTTACTCTCATCTTCATTTTCTATATAGAATTAAGTGACTCGTGACGGAATGAATTCTGTAAATCATTAACTTTTGAGATAATATTCAAGAATAGTTTTTTGCTTGAAAGTTTATTATTCTATTTTTTGTACACAGTGACACAAAGCTGGTACCTGTGTAACCCGTACATATTTATATGCCAGGATGTGTTGTCTTCACTTAAACGTGCAGGTTTATGTAATTACCTCATCTTAATTACCTACCGTAATTGCCTAGTTTTCCAGTATGAGAAAATTCTTATACTCATGGGTGGGAGGGGGAGAGGAGCGTGTGTGTGTGTGTGTGTGTGTGTTACAGTTCAACATGAGAGGGAAATATGCGCTCTTTCTCTCTGTTCTTATCTTCCTGAGCATTAAGTGATGTAAGGATAAGAGCTAAGAGATCAAATGTCGTATGCTATTTCACTTAGTCATCACGCCCCAGTTAAGCTAAGACTTCCTCAAGCACACAAAGCACGCACGCGTGCCACAAGTTCATTTTACCTTCGCCTCAGGCATCTGTACACTGCTCACTACCACCGAACGGTAGATGAGAGGTCAACTATTACATGAATGTTCTGACTTCAGGAGTTAAAACCCATGGTCGGTATTTGTAGGCAAACAGTTTCCTGCAAATATCTCTTGTCTAAGACTTCCCTCGATGGTCAGCGTTTGTAGGCATCCAAAGCCTCCTCCAAATACCACTTGTCCAAGTCTCTCCCCATGATCAGCGTTTGTGGGCATCTAAAGCCTCCTCCAAATACCATTTGTCCAAGTTTCTCCTCCAAGGTCAGCGTTTGTGGGCAGCCAAAGCCTCCTCCAAATACCATTTGTCCAAGTTTCTCCTCCAAGGTCAGCGTTTGTGGGCATCTAGAGTCTCCTCCAAATATCTCTTATCCAAGTCTCCCTCCATGGTCAGCGTTTGTGGACATTCAAAGTCTCCTCCAAATATCTCTTGTCTCGTCTAAGTGTTTCCTCTTCGGGTGCTTCCTCCAAGAGAGTGCTGGTGGGGAGGTCTCCAGAGACACAAACAGAGGAAAGCGACGGCTTCAGGGGGAGAGTGACTTTTCCCATCTGGGTTTTTACCACTGTGTCTCCTTCAAACGACAATCCCAAGGAAGGAACGAGAAAGAAATTGAGAGAGTACTTTATTCATATTTTTTTCAAGTTTTTAAATGGATATCATTCCTATTTACGTTAAAAAAAATGATTGATGGGTCTTAATTCCATATCTTTTGATTCAATAAGGAGAACAGAACTGTTAAGTGAGAGATATCATTTTTCTTCTGAATAGCATGAGATAAAAGTTTGAAAGGGACAATGAACTTACGGTTATCTTAAAATAAAATATTCTGTAGTAACGATTAGCCATCAGACTTAACAGTATTTCAGTTTGAAGATCAAACCTAACCCTTAATAACTCATGATTCTATCATTCTTAATAACCATGCACGTATCATATCATTCCACAATTCTTAATTGAAATGTACAGATCATATCATTCTACCATTCTGAATCGCCATGTACAGATATCATTCAACTATTCTTAATCATATTGTACATATAGTACATTATCACTCTTAATTACCATGTCCATATATCATTCTACTATTCTTAATCACCATGTACAGATCATATAAACCTTACATTCTTAATCACCATGAATAGACCATATCACTCTACCATTCTTAATCACCATGAACAGATCATATCATTCTACCATTCTTAATCTCCGTGTACAGATCAGATCATATCCTACCAAGCTTAATCACCAGATCCTTAAAAATCCTTAACGACCCCAGTGCACATATATCGCCATGAAGCACCTCTGGTTATCCTTCATGAACACCACATCATCAAAGAACGTAACCCCAATCCTCATACTACCATGCACCTAATCCAACTCACACGACCCCAAGTGGGTTTCGAGGTTTGTTATCATCCTAAGCAAAATCACATATTTACAGCGACAGTCTCTCCCGCTTGGATAATCTAAAGGCGGTGCCATAATATACTATGTATATAACTTCCATCCCAATGGCTTGCAGTAAAGTAGGACTCCCATGGTAATACTATACTATGTCCCCGAGTATACTACATCTCCCATATTCACTCCCATGGTTGTATCATCACCTCGAAATCGCAGAGCACGGGCGAGAATTTGCATTAGTTTTCAATATGACCACGAGACAGAGGCCCGTAAGTTGGCATCAGGACGGGTTCATGAATACCAAATGCGGGGTTCTAGCGCATGATCCTGTTTCTAGGTTCTGTGTTTCCCGATAGAAAGAAAAGGTTTTCTCGCTGAAGTGTAATTGTTATAGGAAAAGAGGCAGTGGGAGGGGTGAGAGGGTACGGGGACTTGGGGCTATACTGTAGAGATATGTTTGTGTATTACAAGGCTCGGAAATGGTTCTTGGCCCCTTGACGGCAACGATATGACCCTTCAGCACGAAGGTACAACCCGTGTGGATGATGACCTGGCCTTAAGAGGTTCAAGTCAAAGGCCAGGCCTTCATACCCAAGGGTCGTACTGTTGATCAATAGTCGTCTCGTCATGCTCATAGGTCGTGCCGATCTACTCAAGGGTCGTTCGCATGTAAAAGCAGTTAACTATTTGCACTTTCATTCCCTTATACGTAATCATTTACCATCGCTGAAACGCTGAGACAATATAAAGCTCTTGTCTTTGCTCATCTATCTATTAGTCATTCCCATATACTTTATTCCTGTGAAAGCATTTACCAAGTCGCAAGTCAATACTGATTATATAGTCTGCCTTAAAGTTATTCATAATCAGACAAAAATGAGGAGTGAAATTTCCTTTGTTCACACACGTAGTTTCTCCGAGGAAGGAATCAATATTCATCCTTACATTAGGAAGTGGCGTGTGTGTTTTCGGTATAGATCGAGCGTGATTACACCCTGTTACTGTGAAGTGCTTCCAGTTCCTGGATGTCGGCAGGGGAAAGGATTGGGGTGGAATTTAGAGAGGGGGAATTCAGGATAAGGTTTAGGAAGGGGGAATCCAGCTAAGGGTAACCAGAAGGGAAGGGTTCGTTGTAAAGACTTGGGGAGAAAGTGGGAGAGGTTGGGGAGGGGATTACGGTCGTTGGGGTGAAAGTAGTACATCTTGAGAAGGAAGGTAGTGATTAGTTGGGTAGAGTAAGTGCCTTACTAAGCTGGCAGAGAGTGCCTGTGATAGGGAAGGGTTAAATGCCTCACTAAGGAGGGGGGGGGGGTAGACAGTGCCTATGATGAGAGGGTTAAGTGCCTCACTAAGGGGGGGGGGAGACAGTGCTTGTGATGGGAAGGTTACGTGCCACTGGAGTATGGGGAGTTATGACAATGTGGAAGGATAAGACCAATAGGAAGAAAACTAGTGGACACAGTAGGGAGGAGCAAAGGAGGAAGGAGAGAGATTCTAAAGGGAGAGACAGAGACGTCAGGAGGAAGGTTGGAGTCTATGAGGAAAGGGTAATACTAGTGTGGAGGTATTACCACCGAGGAGGAGTAGTACCACTAAGAAGACAACACCACTGATGGGAAGGTAGTATCACTGAGGAGAGGGTAGTACAAGTGAGGAGAGAATAATACCACTGAGGAGAGGGTAGTACTAGTGGGAAAAAAGTGATACTACTGAGGAGAGGGTAATGCCACTGAGGACAGTATAACAAAGGGTTAAAGAGATGAGACTACGACTCCGACTGAGAGGCTAATGCTCCTAGTGAAGGGTTGTACCTTTACTGGTGACAGTTCCCACTGGAAGGTGGGTAGTTCCATTGATGGGAGGGTAATATTACAAGGGGATACTCGTGTGCAAACACACACACACACACACACACACACACACACACACACACACACACAGGTCATCACACTAAAGCGATTGTCTTAGTCAGCATGGCGTTCGAACGGTTCAAAGCTACTCGGAACTACGGAACCGAACGCGGTTCGAATGATCCTAAGCTTTCCGGATCTAAGGATTTGAACTGCTTCGATCCAGTCCCAATTGCCAGAGGTCACGTAACTAACTTATCTACCAGGGTGCTCCAGTGGTTCGAAGGGTACTTGGATTTATGGGTTCGAAAGGTAGCTCGAACACGCGGAAGATTCTCGGATCTAAAGGATCAAAATGCTTTAGTCTAGTCCAAGCTGTCGGCGGACTGGTGCAACTATCGTAGCCAACAGGCCGCTCGAGTGGTCCGAAACTACTTGAATCCTCCAAATGCTCCAATGAGGCAGTTCAGACTGGTTACAAAACGCGCTTATTCGGTCGTGCTAATTGCATGAATACATGAAAAGAAAATTCATTATCATAAGCGTTTTTTTTTTACTATGCGAGTTTCGCAACATGGAGAGAATCTATAGGCGCAAAATCTTAGCAGTTAGGCTACTCGAGCACTCTGAAGCTACACAGATTTAAAGATTCGAACATACATGTCCGGAATTTGTATTACTCATTTAATTATAAAACAATGCATTACATGTCGTGAGGTCACACTTCAAGCGCTTCTTAGTGTGTGTGTGTGTGTGTGTGTGTGTGTGTGTGTGTGTGTGTGTGTGTGAGTGTTTTATTGAAGAAAAGGAGTGAAGCAGAAGAGCATTATCGTTTGAACGGATCACTGAGTTAAAAAAAAAAAAGTGTTTGATTGTATGATTCTTATTAGTCTAAGAACGTTTTGTATAATTGTTTTATCGTAAGAACGTCTTATTCTGTGGGTCTATTGCATTAAAAACATCTTAATCTACCAGTGCATTACGATGAGAACATCTTATTTTGCAAGTGTATCACAAAGATAACATAAGTGTTACTTTGAAAACGACTTATTTCGCCAATGCATTACTGCAAGAACATCTTAATATGCTAATGTATCACAGTACCATTCTAATTATTTTGCATACGTATTTCAGCAACAATATCTTATTCAGGAAATATATTACAGTAAGAACATCTTATTCTACAAATGTATTACCGTAAGAACGTCTTATTCCGCGAATTACTGAATGTAAGGTGCGTCTTATTTGGTGGGTGTACTGTCAGAACGCATGCCTCCGTGAATGCACCCGACAAAGAATACAGCCAAGAATGAATTTTTGCGTGTGAATTGCAAGGAGGGAAGGAGAAGGTAACATAGTGGAGACCATTTGTTATGTTGAGCGATGAGCACAGGTTGCGAGTGGGAGTTGTGAGGAGGTGGGATGGGGGTGCAAGGGTCGGGGGGAGATGTGCTGCCTGAGGAGGACTAAAGTCATTGTGAGAACGAAGGAGAGACCAATTAACCAGAGCTGGTGACGGGATAACCAAGTTCACATGTCCAAGTGGCCCGCTGAGTAACAAGGCTCGCGAGAGAGAGAGAGAGAGAGAGAGAGAGAGAGAGAGAGAGAGAGAGAGAGAGAGAGAGAGAGAGAGAAAGAAGAGAGAGAGAGAGAGAGAGAGAGAGAGAGAGAGAGAGAGAGAGAGAGAGCACATAACGGTACCTTGTACCGTTATGTGCTGCTGCTGCTGCTGGCAAACACTTTGCCAGAAGCGATAGGTCTTTGAACACAACACTTACCGACAGGGCAGTGTAATTACACTTGACAGGCCTACATAACTTGAATTAACATTGATTCAATCAATGATAAGTCTACATACACACACACACACATACACACACACACACACACACATACACACACACACACACACACACAAATAACATTTTCTATTCAATTTTTTTCCTTGACGTTCGCGGGTCCCAGGCGCCAAATTTCAGTTTTATCAAATTTCTGGGAGAATTTGCGTCTGTCACTCAGCCAAACCGTCTGTCCGTGTGACTTATATATATATATATATATATATATATATATATATATATATATATATATATATATATATATATATCATGATCCTGAAAAATGCTATAGGTATAACAGAAAGGATAGATAAATTTAGATACTCACAGTGTTATAGTTTACTCTAGCATTTCTATAATTTCTATAACTACTCCAAGAAGCAAATGCTTAACTTAGTCTACAAAGCTCAACATAAAAGTACGCGTTTCTCTCCCAATAAGTCATTCAATCCGGCAAAGTGTCTACCGTGTACATTCCAAATTTGGGAAACATTTATACCCGCGCCTGAATTCGGATTTTTGCATATTTATAGAATCTCCATATAAGCAGGCTTTTGGGCCCCGGGTTGGAATACACTTTTCTCCAACTGGGAAGGAAAAGCTTAAAATTAATTTCTGATCGAATCTACTTATCCTAAATTTTTTGGAGGTAATTATTCGAGACGAGGTAGGAGGGTTTCTTTGATGCGAGGGATTCTTGGTGTGAGGGATTCTTGGTGTGAGGGATTCTTGGTGTGAGGGATTCTTGGTGTGAAGGATTCTTGGTGTGAAGGATTCTTGGTGTGAGGGATTCTTGGCGTGAGGGATTCTTGGCGTGAGGGATTCTTGGCGTGAGGGATTCTTGGTGTGAGGGATTTTTGGTGTGAGGGATTCTTGGTGCAAGGGATCCTTGGTGTGAGGGATTCTTGGTGTGAGGGGTTCATGGTGCGAGGGATTCTTGGAACGAAAAAGGAATGAGACTTTAACAGCGGATGCCAGAGACTCTCTCTCTCTCTCTCTCTCTCTCTCTCTCTCTCTCTCTCTCTCTCTCTCTCTCCGTCATAAATCAGATAACATAATCAGTGGAGTTTTCAATCAAGGGAAAGGCTCGATCGAGCAAAGTGATCGAAGGAGACGGATGCCATGATTAGCGTTTATGATAATGCAGTCCCCCACATCAGAAGGGTTAGACTGCCGTAAGTTGTTAGGTAATACGTTACTGTGTTCTTCGAGCGCTTGCAGCTACTGCTCTCTGTGGGATCAAGCAAAGGTAATTAAGGGAGCGAAATTATCTAACTGAAGTGCAAACACGGGCCAGGGTCTGGGCAACTTCCCAAATAAACACAAACACACAAGCTTAAGCTGGTTTAAGCTTGGAAACTTTCTATCTTTCCTTCCTTGTCACTTTTTTTTTCTTTTTTTTTCTTTTTTCATTCCTTTCTTCTGATTTCTTGCGAAGATTTCCGATTTATCCAGACCATGCCATACGTGAGGGAACGCTGAAATCACATTACTAAGGAATGCCAATTAGTGGACCGACAAAAAGAATTTATCGAATACGTCATGAAGAATGTTCTGTCACGAAAGAATTACTGCAGATAAGACAAACATATCAAAGATGATGAATAAGCGTACTCGGGGCGTTGCACCGTGACACAACGATACGTAAGTCATAAATTCGTTCGAACGAAAACATGACAGAGGAGTGTGGCTCCTCATGCTGAATGGTTATGGTATTGGAAGGGGGTCTACTTAGTCATACTGAAATGTATGGAGAGATTCAGTTCATAAGAGCTGAAATTTGAATCATGATTCGCATCTACTGAGAGAGAGAGAGAGAGAGAGAGAGAGAGAGAGAGAGAGAGAGAGAGAGAGAGAGAGAGAGAGAGACGCTAAGAGGGGTAGGGTGAGAGGCGCGGGTGAGAGGCAAACCCTGAGGAGACTGGCAGGGAGTTTAAAGGTACTTGGCCAATACCTGATATGCCCTTCAACCTCCCCCACCCACCTGTTCTCCACCTCTCACTAGAGGTCTCCCTCCCCTACTCTCCCTCTCCCCCCCCCCTCTCTCTCTCTCTCTCTCTCTCTCTCTCTCTCTCTCTCTCTCTCTCTCTCTCTCCCCACACTGCTACGCCGATTTATTTCTTCTGTTCTTTTTTTCAATTGTTTTGTAATTGCTTCCAAAATCTTTGGACAGCTTTCATATTAGACAGCAATCAGCAAATATCATTTTCGGATTCGTTACACCTTCATTAACTACGTTATTAAAACAAAAAAAATATAAAGAATAAAGCTCTCCTCAGCGTGCTTTGATTCCCCTCTTGAAAGCTATGTTCAAACATTAACTTTTTTGTTTCTTAATCCTAGAAAATACTCTTGAAATTCTACTCGGTAAGTTTCTCCAGTTCTATTTTCTTTTTTAGCAAAAACACGGAAAAAAATAATTCATAACAACTATCTTTCTCCAAAAGGAAAATCTGCTTGAAGGCTTAAAAAAAAAAAAAGGTAAAACAAATAAAATACGAATATACGTGAAATCATATTATTCATTTACCTCGATCTTTACTGAATAATCTAGCCTTAACACCATTATGTCCGAGACGAAATGATCCAATCCAATGATGCCTAGATTGTTTTCCCATAAGACTAAAATTACCTTAGCCTAAGCATACTCGCACAACCCTTGAGTACGCCGGTACGACCCTTGAATAATCATAATTTCTTATTTCATAAGGATCTGCAGGATAAGACCGCTACCTCCAGTAGCAGGGAAAGTATACTCCTTTCGAGTGAAAAGTTAATTGACGAGACTATATTCCCAATGAAACAGCCTCCCAGAAATTGATTTTTCTGGTATGTATATATATATATATATATATATATATATATATATATATATAGAGAGAGAGAGAGAGAGAGAGAGAGAGAGAGAGAGAGAGAGAGAGAGAGACAGAGAGAGACAGAGAGAGAGAGACAGGTATATAGATAGATGAATGCTAATGCTGACTTTAACTTATCCATTTCCCAAACTTGTAAGAAAATTCCAGGCTCACAATAGAAAAAACTAAATGCCAGAGCTCTGATTACAGAGTGAAGTAAACGAA
>NC_092256.1:14894388-14964388 GCF_036320965.1 Panulirus ornatus | reverse complement strand
AAAAAAATCGTCTGGCTATAATTACAAATCATGGAAGCAATCATCAGGTACCAAGTTATCAACCAGCTCATCTCGCACATCCCACTGTAGTCGTATCTCACATGTTCCCAGAGGTGAGCGAGAGATGTTAGGACTACGTGCAGGGTTGGCCTTGAAAATTATCTTACCCTTGAAACTTGCCTTTAAGTTTGGTTCAAGAGTCTTTAAGTTTTTCTTGGTTGTGTTGAAAGTTACATTAGAATTTAGCTTAAGGTTTTCATCAATCCTTAATTGCGAGGTAACTATCAGAATTTTGATGCTATGCTGGTATAAAGCAGATGGGATGATATTAGGGAGAACATAAGTAGTTTCAAATGAAATTTAATGGACTACTTTTTCTTTTATCTAGTTCTGCGCTGAAGATTTGGGCGGGTATGTTTGAGCACCGATTTCTCCTGAAAGTTACTAAAGATATTTCTTATAATAGACATATACAATTGGATTAACTGTATACTAGTCTTTATATTTACTAATTAATCAACAAGCAGTTTTAATACAACGTAAGCCAAAGGGAGTAATTCTGTGTAAATCTGAAAAGCTTGACGAATGAATCACTTCAGATTGATGTTTCAGTAACCCAGTAATACCTTTGGATATAGGATAGAGAGTTTAAGCGACAGTAGACCCTGATGAAGCTCTTGCCTTTATTCTTTTTTACATAAAAGATGAGGCAATCTTCCTTTACACGTGAAAAATATTGACATTCTCCAATTTGAGAAGTTTCATTTTTATTTCGTCTCCATCAAGAGGGATTAGGAAATTTGGATCATGTTATTATCTACCAGCGTATAAACCTCGTTACTAACCATAAGGTCTTCTGTTATCTGTCTTTCTCATGACCTACCATGCACTAACTAGTCAAAGACCGTCAGGTCTTCTGTTATCTGGCTTTCCCATATATCCTTCAGTACTAACAGATGCAGCCGGGAGAAAGTAAACAGAGATTAGAACAAATACTCTTCCCCACTAAATCAACTAGACGTTTAGGGAGCGGCTCAAGTTACCCTGTTTGATGGACGTCTGATAAACAAGGCTCTGTCAAACTTGCGGAGAGTCAGATGATATTCCCATCCAGTTAATATCATAGAACTTATCCAGTTGATCCGAAACAGTTTGAATATCAAGGGTTCGTTGTTCGGCTTTACCAACACTTGTGCTGAGATTTTGTTAGAGTCAATTACCGAAAACAATTTTCATCGATAACATGCACGAACGCAACGAAATTAGGAAATGATGGACTTCCTTGGACCGAGAGGCTCCTCGATAAAATCGTACTCCTTTTGCTAAATGACGTAGGTACAACCTAACTGAAAGCGACTCCCCATCTACTGGCTTGTAGTTAAACCCCAGGAAGCTAGACGACCCCTGCTGTAAGTCTTGAATCATCCTCGCGTATGATCTGGCACGTGCCATCAGCTTCCTCCTCTGGCCATGGTGGAGCATCCGGCCAGGAGCAATAATGGATGGGACTTACAGGCCGTTGACCTTCTCGAGAGGCAATGATAGTTAGCTGGACCTCACGCTAGTTAGCTGGGCCTACGGGGAATAGGTCTAGTGATGGATGACTCAATTCACTAATCAACAGCATGAAAAGGAAACTAAGCATCAGAATAAAAGCTCCTCTCATGGACCTTGTGTTTATGAAAACTAGATGACTTCCTCTTATGTCATGGGCTCTTACACAGTAGTTCCTCTACTTTCCTCGTAACTTTACATCCTTCTTTGTCTTTAACAAACCTGGCAGCATTGCAAGATTAATCCAAGCATCACCCTACTCTCCAAGATATCTGTTTCTCAGATGGGGGATAAAATTACCACTTACCCACATGGAATAAAATCAATAACTTTTACAAGTCCTCATCTCCCATTGTTAATATCGCTGATATAGGTGAAAGAAACTCAATCCTTCTTCATTTGCCAAAGTTGATATCAAATAATACAGGTGAAAGAACCTCAATAAAGATCTGGAAATGTCGTCAACATATAAGTAACCAGAAGCAATACCAATTAATGACCCCAGAAGAAAAAACTTTAACCGAGAGAAGAAAGCTATAACTCGCTTCCCTAAGTCTTCCCCCAACTGACCATCATTAGGAAGAGCTTTTAGAAAAAGTTTAATTGGAAAATCACTGGGTCCGATCTTAGCACAAAGCTCCATTGTATATCAGTAATAAAAGCCTTTGCCGGAGAAGTTCCCCATGAACACAGGACATTCGGACTCACGATTCATTTGGCACTTGTGAAACTTGGGAAACATCTTGATCTGTTTCTTAAGCTGGATAAGAGAGTTGAGATTTATGGTTTATGACTTCAGTAAGGTCAATCGTCCACCCTTTTGGTGTTCCGCTATCTTTAAAAATAAGATTCTTATGTAATTATCTATCTATATAGACAGATATAGATATAGTTAGATAAATAGATAAGATACACGGTCGGATTGGTGTTTCTGGGCTCCGCCTGCGAGAGGTAACTCTATGAGTAAAAAGTCACCTTTCGCAAGGCCGCATCAGTGGGAGTACAATCTCGAGAGAGAACTTCCCACCCTAAAGGAGATAATATTTCCCTGCTACTGGAAATGGCGCAGCCTTGGACTGCGGGAGACTTCAGAAGGATCCCTGGTAACACAAGGAATTCTTGAAAATTTGTCTTGGGGTAATCATTAGTAATCATAAATAGAATAAAATATGATATTTGCTTGTAATTCCAGATGCACGACGGCGTAGCATTCTTCTAAAAGTCCAGATAATTGACATCATCTATTTTCTTTTCCACAAAAATGTTGAGAATTTCGCAAAAAAAAAATCAAGCTAATCTGTTAAGACACAAACGATTTAACTGAAAATTATGATGTGAATCGTTGTGGTCCTCTAATTGATTTATAATCTTATATCAAATGATGGTTTCCATAACTTTACCAACTACGAATTTAAGCCAACTAGATGATATACTTATAAGCAGAGACTTTTGATGTAGGTGTAACATTACCCAACTTCCAATCCTCTGGACTTTGTCATTAGCAAATGACTTACGACGTAACAGCGTCAGGTTCTTCGCAAACTCGGTGAGTGAACCTCAAAACCAAATGTGGTATGTAAAATGAAGCTCTGTCAACCTAAACAAGTGCCTCAGTCTTCTTTCGCGGCTGGCCTTATCGGCCATATCAGAAAACCCATCTTAGTGTAAGGGCTACTTCAATGAGATATAAATTTCCTTTCTCTTTGTCACACAAACTGTATCCTAGATGTGATCTAAATGAAAAATAAATGTAATCTGAATATAAACTATAATTTGAATATATAAATGTAGGTTAAAAATAGATTAAATGAAAATGAATATAATCTAAAATAAAAATAATAAATCAAAACTGAATATACTTAGAATATAATCTAAATATAACTCGAATCAAAACTAAATATAATCTAAAGATAACATGAATTAAAAAACATCTAAATATAACATGTGAAACAATATAATCTAAATATAATGTAAGTATCATCGAGAATGATCATGTGACCCTAAAAAAATGCAAGAGGCAGAATTCCCACAACACAGACAAAGGAGAAGAAAAACTGGAAACAAGTCCCAACTTAATTTCCTCATGAAGGTGACAGAGGCCTAACTGAAGCTACTGACATCGTCAGGACCTGATCAACATTGAAGGACGACCTAACTTCAATATATATATTCTTCTTAATCGTCTTTGATACTCGTCTTTTTCTTCTTTCGTTGTAAAAAGATATTGTTCGGAAAAATCTTTGATACCTGACTTTATTGCATGTGATTTGAAGTGAAGATTGACTAACTATTACATATATATATATATATATATATATATATATATATATATATATATATATATATATATTGCACTTAGAAAAGAACCAAAAATTGATAATTATGATAACGACTGAAATTATCAGCTGAAAAATGGCAATTATGTACGAAAAAACGTAAACCCTTTTCAGTGCCTGTTCTGATAACTGATAATCCCAATGATAACTGAGATAATCAGGAAAAATAGAAATTATGAACCCATGAGCGTAGACACAGATGAAATGCAATAATTCAAATAACTACTAGGATAATCAATTAAAAGTACGATCACTGGGAACATCTCAAAATTCTACTAATAAATGACAATCAGCTAAATAATCCAAATTATGAACTACAATCACGTAAACACTGGAAACTTCTGATAATTCTAATAATCACTATGAATATCTGGATAAACTGCACAATCATTGGAAAATCATTAAACCGATGATATAAATAATAATTGATATTATCGCCTGAAAAATCGAAATCGTGACCCGAGTTATGTAGACACAGGAAATACTCGATAATTGCAGTAATAACTCAGATACTACGCTACACAACACAATCACTGATGAAACATCGTTCAGACAATTGCAACAATAAAAGATACAATTGGGTATATAATCGAACATGACCTTTTATGTAAACACCGTAAACACTTAATCTTCCCCCCAAACAAATGTTAAAATAATCAGCTGAAGTACACAATCAATGGGAATGCACTTCGAAGATAAATCCAATAATAACGGATATAATCTAAACAATCGACATTATAAATCTAAGTAAGCTAAACAGTATGAATACTTATCGACCGACCCCCCCCCTCCCCCCCTCCTCTCTCCTGACCGCGTTCAATACGCGTCTTAGTGAACACTGCTTGATCCACGACCAGCATCAGTATCCATGGCAACACGATTTACACCTACCCCATCCCCCCCACGCCCTCGTCCGCCCTCATCTTCTCTGTTCCTCCCTTATCTTTTGGTGCTCTCTCTCTCTCTCTCTCTCTCTCTCTCTCTCTCTCTCTCTCTCTCTCTCTCTTCCCTTAGCTTCACTTCATTTTCTTTGGTTCCTCATTTCCCTTGAATCTCCCTCATAACAATCAGTTTTTTTTTTCTGGTTCTCCCTCATTCCCTTCGATTACTCTCACTTTTGTTGTTTTTTTTCTCAGCCTACAACTTCATCCTTTTTTTTTCCCATACTCTTTACACTTCCATTCCCTTTGTGTAAATACCCCTTTTCTTTCGTTATCCTTTCCTTTCCCCTTTCATCTGTCCTTGCTCCTTCACTGCCACTTACTTCCCCCTACCACTTTTTTGGCTTACCTTTTTTTCCTGTATTTCATCTTGATTGCCTTTCCTTCTCTTCCATTTTCATTCTCTCTCTCTCTCTCTCTCTCTCTCTCTCTCTCTCTCTCTCTCTCTCTCTCTCTCTCTACAATGATCATCTTGCATCAATTTCCCATTGCCCTTTCATCCTTTAGTCTCCTTCCGACCTCAGCCCAAACCATGGTAGTCTGTCTCGACGACGCGTTTGAGAACTAACCAATCACAACCTATTCTGTATCTCACGGTACAATTCAACCACCCAATCACGTCCTCTCGAATAGCTCATAACTCTGGCCAAACCAGCTAATCCCAGTCACCTAAATACTTTACAACGCTTTCCAGTAACCAATCGGAACTTCCCTGACATATGTCAAAATACTAGAATCAAAACCAATCATACCCCTATCATCTCACGTATCAAGCCCAGCTTTCTAGACCTATTCTTCACATTTTCCTAACAACATTCCAGGCAAGTTTTAAAAATCCATTATATAACACACTTCAAGTGGCCTTATCACCGTACTGATCTTGTTAACAGTTCAAGGGAAAAAACAAGCAACTAAAAAAGGATTTCTTCTCCCAAACATCTAACAAGAGCAACAATAAAGGCAGCCAATCACGCTCTTCCAAACATGCCACAAAGGCGATTCCAGCAGCCAGTCACGTTCTTCCAAATATCAGCAGCAGCCAACCGCAGCTCTCCTGATATCCCGCCAATGGCTGCCTCAAGTGACACTGGAGACCACAAGTGGATAGTCCGAGTGTATTAATGTGAGGCGTCAGCTCCAGCGGTTGTGTCAGCACCGTCAGCTGCACTGTCATTACATCCGATATCAAAGCTGCATTGTTACTGACGTTTAAACGCTCCAAAGTGTTTCATGTGTAGGAGCAGCTACATTGTTTGCGATGCCAGTGGCATCGTTACCGATAACAGTTTTATTTCGGGTGATGCAGACTGTTCTCACGGTATTTGCGGGCTTGTTTGCTATATTGCTGTCATCGGCCTTAAACCACCAAGCTGTTCGTCAGTCGCCTAGTGCTACTACCATGCATCTCTGGTTTAAGTAAAAAGATCAGAAGAGGTTTCTACATCACCATCATCATCACCAACGACGTATGGAAGATAAATTACGTGAAATGAATGAACAGTCCCCCCAAATCTCATCTCTCTCTCTCTCTCTCTCTCTCTCTCTCTCTCTCTCTCTCTCTCTCTCTCTCTCTCTCTCTCTCTTAATAACATAAGGGAACTCACCATCTCCCTAATCGCCATTACTGAATCCCACTTCTACTTCTCTGGCTGTTTTCGTCGCGAAGCTCATTTACATACGAGTTTCTTTCTGATATATCCCAGAGAAAGACTTTTTTCTCTCTCTTTTTTCGGTAGCTCGACTCTTAATCTGGAAGTAGAAACCTGCTGGTGAGGTGAAGTAGTCACTAAGCAGATGACAGAATACCACAGGGACACATGTTAGGTCCCACTGTATTTATGAGGTACAGACGTGTTTGTGCAACTCCTGACAGAGGATGTGGCAGTGATGGAAAGGGAAAGAGGGCAGGGGATAAAATAAAAGAGGGAAAGGGACAAAGTCAAGTGAGAAAGGGAAGAGCACGGGAGAAAAAAAAAATACAGAAAAGTACGAGGAGATTAAAGAAAGAAAGGAAAGAGGACGGGGAGAAAAACAAAGGGAAGGGGAGGTCGGAGAAAAAAGAAAGAATGGGAAGATGACGGTAGAGGAAAAAAAGACGGATGGGACGAGTATGAGAGAGAAAACAGTACAAGGATACAGGATGACAGCGAAATAGGTTGAAGATGATGTAGAAGTAAATAAAGACTACAATAAACGGAGCGGACTGAAGGAACAGTGAACAAACTTCTAAAAGGACGGGAATGAAAGTTCAAGAAGAGGGCAAAAGGAAGCAATAATATGTGAAAGCTTTTCACAAACTTTCACAAACTGGTACACCAAACCCCAACGGAGATGTGGCCTGCCCTGCCGACAATCTTTCTTTAAGGTCAGACGACAAATGGTGAGCGCAGTAAGGCCCTAGATCAAATACATCTCGAACACCTTACATTTATCATGACGTCCCCATACCAATTCTCTTTTTCGAAAAAGTTTCATTAACTAGATACTTTACCACTTCACTATCTAATTCAAAAGACCAAAGAGGAATATTCTACATCTCTATGTTTACCTACTGGTTAGTCCGTTAACCATGATTGCTGGCGATATTTGGAAATGGATCCTTCAGACGACTACCTAAGATAACCATGAGGATGACTCTTTCACTACAATTACAGACAATATTGGTAACTCTAAGAAATTACGCTGTTTGTAAGGCACCCCTCAGACGTCGAACGGTGACGGTATTTGGGGGGGGGGGGGGGGGGGGGGGGGGGGAATCCTAAGGCGTCGAACGCTGACGATATCTGGAGGGTAGCCATTAGACATCGAACACTGACGATATTTGGAGGGCATCCTTTAAAGTCGAAAGCTGAAGGTAACTGGAAGACTACCCTTAGAAATACCGTCGAAAGCTGACGGTATTTGGAGGGTAGCCTTTATAGACGTCGAACGATAGCGATATTTGGAAGGCAGCCCTCAGATGTCGAACGCCTTCGATATTTAGGGGGTGGAGGGGAGCAGTCCTAAGGCGTCAAACGCTGACGATATTTGGAAGGCAGCTAATTGACGTCGAACGTTGACGATATTCACAAAGCTTATCCTTTTACGCCGATTCCTGACGATTTGCAGAAGTTTTCTTTTTAACGACGATTACTGTCGACTATCAAAAGGCAACCCCTTAACAACTACTGGCGATACTTAAAAGATAGTCCCAGAAGAAAGATTAAGGACGATATGTTCAGCTAGTGTCCTCCCGATATTTAGTACCAATAGTCTGAAGGCAAAATCCCCATTCATAGAGCACATTCACTGTAACAAGTTGAAAACTCACGGGCCGAACGTTGTGTAGCTGCAAGGTGTGTTGCTGTGTTGAAATTACGGCGGTTCCGAGGCGTGGAAAAGTTGAGGAACTTTAAAACGAAGTCATGAAACAAAAGCTGAACAGGATTAAACTATTTCAGTTTAGTTTTAACAAAAGCTGAACTGGATAAACTATTCCAGTACTTGAGTTAACAGGTCTGAGTGGGAAAACTAATGTTTATAGGAAATATAAGAACTATTCTCTGATGATTGCGATATCATGTGTCCACGGCCTCCAATTTACTTATTCGTGGAATAAACATGTGTTCTATTATCAAGAGACTCAAGACTTAAGGCGATCTCCTCCTTCAGCAGAAGCAGCCTCCACAGGGGCTTCAAATCAATAACGTTGGCCATAAGGATACGTCACAGTAAACTGGGTTATAAAGTATGACTGAGGATTATAGAGACACTGCTGACACATTTTATATTCTGCTGAAGTAAACGTTATCCAACATACGAGTCCGATTTCCATCTTGCTCTCTCATGACTTTCTACAATGAATAGGTTTTTAACGCATGCCTGGTTGAAAAATTGCGCTGCACGTTAGAAACTGCATTTAAATAAATACAATGTGGATGCATATGCCTGAAGAATATACCAACAAATCAGAGTTGAATACGCATGCACTGTATACAGATGCTTACGATTAAAATGAGGCTTCAACGACGAAGCAATTTTAAAAGTGTACGACTATTTCTATGTATTTCGTAATGACTATTCTACCATGTAGCCGTCTGATCTATATTTCATGCACCTCGTTTGATGACCTTAATTACCATGGGACTTTCCCTGCCAGCTAGTTACAGGCCGCGGAGGTCTGATTCTGGCAACTACTGTACTGGTCTTTTTTATATACACCAGGCGCTGATGAAATCTAGCTTTCCTTATAAAACTCAAGAGCTGTGATTCTCGGTTGAGGTAACTGCATAACTAATTTGGTCTTTATTCATCGACTACTAATACAATTCCATTGCGAAACAGTATCCTAAAACTCATGTTTGAATATGTTCAAACAAATAGACAAATATAGATAGATAAATAAGTTCAGAGTAAATCTGGATAAAAGTATGGCACCGAGGGGAGCTGAGGGATGAGACAGGACTGTCTAAGTTTGAATAGTGGAGTGTTTTAGGTATCTGGGAGTGGACGTGGCAGCAAATGGAACCATAGAAGCTGAAGAGAGTTCTAAGGTGTGGCAAGGGGCTAAAGTCCTGGGTATATTGACGAACATGTAGGAGAGGTCATTGCCTATTTAGTCAAAGGCGGAAATGTTTAAAAGTACAGCAGTTTTGAGTCTTGACGACAAAGGAAAGGAAAAAAGATACGTCTTGAAATGAAATTCCTAAGGCCTACGTGAGGCGCGAAGAGAGCTGATCGTATCAGGAAATGTAGCGCAAGAACGAGATGTGTTAGCAAGCTCAATCTAATTCGAGAAGGTCGACTAGGATGTGCTAAAATGTTTTGTACATACGGAAAAGATGACGGATGAAAGATAACAAGGATATACGTGTCAGAAATCAGGGGAACTGGGTGGAGTGAGAGACCGAGATGGAGATAGAAGTATGGAGTCAAAGAGGCTCTGAGTAACCGAGACCTGAACATCCAAGAGGGGAGAAAGGCGTCCCTGAAATAGAACGAATTGGAGCGTTAATGGTATACAGAGGGCGACGTGCTGTCAATGGGCACAGGAAATGATCAGGGGAAACAGCGGGATGGTCTGTGGGGCCTGACTGTGGAAAGAAGGCTCCGGTTTCGGTACATTATACATGATATCTTGAGCGTGAATGTGAGCGAGCTAAGGCGCTTTTCGATTGTCCCTGAAGGAACCTCTCTGAGGTAGGAAACGGCGTCGATTATACAAAGAAAATAAACATACATACATTATACATATATATATATATATATATATATATATATATATATATATATATATATATATATATATATCTGTGAGTGCACATATGCACTGACACCTATCATACGGATCTACTAGAGGGTGTTGTGGTACACCCTTGCTGATGCTGCCTGGCAAGGACGACACACGCCTACCTTCAAACTAATCTCTGGTTCTCATGCTCCTTCCCCATCACACACTGATTCTCGCGGCTCATTTTAACTCACGCATAACTCCACCGTCTCACGGCAACCTCCCAGATTTTGCCATCACTTCAACTTCTCACGCAAACTCACGCATCTTATATCAATACGTTCCACAAACTTAGTACGTCCCAAACTGACCTCTCTATCACACAGCTTCGTTTATATAAAACACACACCTTACACTGCACACGTAACTCTACTGCGTTCTAGTGATTCACGCAATCCGATGGTAACTCAAGAGCTGAAATGTACTGCAAATATATTGATTACATATACAGACCATGAACAGAGCAGCCCCTTCACTGTTACAACAGAGCCATAGGGATATGAGAGAAGGTGCAGGGGCAGGGAGGGGTAGTTACAGTAAACTAAAACTACCATAGAACTCAAGTAAATATTAAATGCCATTTGACTCATTATCTAGTCAGGTTTAACTTTCCCCAAAATATCTACCCTGAAACCCTAATGAATTAAGTGAAAATGTGGCATATATATATATATATATATATATATATATATATATATATATATATATATATACGATGCACATATCAATAGAGCTCTACTTACGCTGGGACAATCAATGTACTGCTGGATTCAAGTATATTGCCGAATTGAAAATTTATTCGTTGCTGAGATGTTGAATTTCATGATTGTGGGAGATTGTTTAGTTTCTTGGTCAGTTAGTATCGTTGTTCTTCAATATGTTTTACATTATGCTATGTTCACTTATGATTTTGTGTTTACGTATATATATATATATATATATATATATATATATATATATATATATATATATATATATATATATATATCAAAGCATTATATACAATTTTCCAACTGTAAATAGCGCGATCATTATCTATGTTTTACCCAATATATCATATATAAATTTATAACTTTAATTGTAAATATTGCAGTTTCCAGTTCTGATTTGTTTTGTCCCCTGAGTTTATCATATATTCGGGATAGTTGTAGAGTTATTTATACAGCAGTTATAGGGTAAAACGGTTTTGATTTTTTGTTGGTCCTTGAGTTTTAGAGACCCTTATATATCTAAGTATTTCGTTATTTTATTCTCTCTTATTCATTCTCAAATTCTTAGCAATCAATTAACTGGCATGTCTTTGCAATCTTATTCCTAGTGTTGGTATTTTCTTTCAGTCTATCTGTATTCATAAATGGGTACGCATATATGGCAGTCTATATGTAGGCATGATGACCAGTTTTGTGTAAGAACAATGCCATATTCTAAGAGTCTCCACTTTCAATCGTATTTAAGAGGAAAAAAAAAACAGTCCTGAAACATAAGAGTAATAATTCGACCGGTACTTTCTACGTATATACATAAATAAAAATCTTTAACTGCACTTTGGTATAATTTCCCTCTTCTTTCTTTTCATTTTCTAATAACTTTTATACGAAATTTTATTCTGTTCATGTTCGTGTGTGTCTTTCAAATATCTTCCGAAGTTCTTTGAAGATCGCTTCATGACCTCTGAATGAGTTACTATTAATGGAGTCTCTCACAAAGGACATTTCTTTTTTTTTTTTTTTCCTTTTATCAGGACGTCCCTTCTTTTGTTACTCGTCACGTAGGAACCAGGCATCGGTGAAGCATGGAGGAACCTTCCGTGGTAATGCGTTGCGGTACGCACTCTTTGTTGAAAACGTTACTAAACCAGCAAGTGTGTGTTACACTAGCCATTGTCTCTAGGGTCACCATACACAGCTAATTTTACATTCAAGCAAGATTAATCCTCATGTCACCATGATAGGCTTTCATCATCACTTAGGATGATGAGAGAGTTACACGAGTATTTCATGCAAACATATCACTCTTTAATCTTAATAAGCAAACATATTACTCTATTATCTTCATCTGCGATAGTGAAGCGAGATTTACGATCATCAACTTCTATTTTCATGTTCTGATTCCTCTCAAATCCCTGTTCGATAATCGTACGCGAACTAGGATATACAAACATGTCTGTGCAAATTCTGACATCTTCAGAAATTCTAAATCACAAGTCGGTTTTACTACTGATACATAAATGAACATAAGCCTCATTGTACGTCCATATGATCCTTCATCGTGTTTGGGACCAAGCACGCACGCGCATTATAAACAGGGTTTTCGGAGTTGGAGTATAGGACAGACGATTTCTTTGTCAAAAATCTAGGTCATCTTTCACTTTAAAATTTCGGGAAAGTTTCGTTAAGGCATTTTCTCATATTCTCCAAATACTTTTTTTTTTTTTGTTAATGTATCGATTCTTTTATTTCTTAACTCAAGAGAAGCCAGTACTTCTAAGTAAAGGCATTAGATCACACTCACACTGATCTTTGCCAGACTACTCCAGGTCAACCGGGTCATGATGCTTTAAATTACACTGCGTGGCATCAAGCTTCTGAGACATGATGAAACAGCTACTTAACTTTGAATAATCATCTTTGAATAATCTATTTGTCTACCAGCCTCTCTCTCTCTCTCTCTCTCTCTCTCTCTCTCTCTCTCTCTCTCTCTCTCTCATAATCATGAAGAAAATGCGTCTCACATTCACGCTTAGGAACTCTTCCGAGATAACATCAGTCGTGGTGTTCATTTCGAAATCCATCAGGCCCCGTCCGTAATTCATTTGTCGGGTGCACGTAGTATGTGTATGTCATGTATGCTCACTTTTTTTTCCGCCTCAGTGAATTACCGAAGCCTTTCCTTCTTTTTTTTTCGTCAATTTTCAATTTTGGGATATGATAATACTGATATGGAAGATCTTCAGTACCCCCAACCTATCCTGGTTAGTCACCTTGAACAACTATATATATATATATATATATATATATATATATATATATATATATATATATATATATATATATATATATATATGGGTGTTTGAAGGAATAGTAGCTCCAACAATACTATATGGCTGCGAGGCATGGGCTAATGATAGGGTTGTGCGGATGGTGGATATGCTGGAAATGAAATGTTTGAGGACAATGTGGTGTGAAGTAGTTTGATCAAGTAAGCAATGGAAGGGTAAGAGAGATGTATGGAAAATAAAAGTGTGTGGTTGAGAGAGCAGAGGTGTATTGAAATGGTTTGGACATATGGAGAGAATGAGAGGAAAGATTGACAAAGAGGATATATGTGTCAGAGGTGGAAGGAACAAGGAGAAGCGGGAGACCAAATTGGAGATGGAGGGATAGAGTGAAAGAGGCTTTGAGTGATCGGGGCCTGAACATGCAGAAGGGTGAAAGGCGTGCACAGAACAGGGTGAATTGGAACGACGTGGTGTACCAGGGTCGACGTGCTGTAAATGGGTTGAACCAGGGTATGTGAAACGTCTGGGGTAAACCATGGAAAGGTCCGGGGGGAGGGGGAGCTGGATGTGGATTGGGAGCTGGGGTTTCGGTGCATTACACATAGCAGCTAGAGACTGATTGTGAACGAATGTGGCCTTTTTTTGTCTGTTTCCATGGCGCTACCTCGCTGAAGCAGGGAGTAGCGATGTCGTTTCCTGTGGGGCTTAGAAGCGCCAAAAATGGATGAAGACAAGCAAGAATGAATACGTGCATGTGTATATATGTATAACGATATGTATATGCATATATATATATATATATATATATATATATATATATATATATATATATATATATATGTGTGTGTATGTGGAGTACAGTCTTGTCAAAAACTTCTCGCCAAGGATATCTACATTTCCCTGCTACTGGTACAAGCGCAGCTTTGGGCTGAAGGAGCATTTAGACATGCCATGAAGTAATAATAATTATAATAATAATAATAATAATAATAATAATAATAATAATAATAATAATAATAATGAAAATAATAATGCAACTGTGCATATATATATATACATATATATATATATATATATATATATATATATATATATATATATATATATGGGTAAAGACTGAAAACTGGTACTCACTTTCCTCTGCGTGTCGTAGATGACTAAATTGGGTGAGAGCATGAGGCTGAAATCCTCCTTCCTATATCATTACTTTCCGAATCAATGAACACAAAAAGAGCCCAAGCGAGAATCCGCTACATAGGTTCAGTCGTCTGTTCATGACGCTACCTTGCTAAGGCAGGAAACACCGCAAAAAAAAATATATATATATCCAGGTGTTGTTAACGCACTCCGCCTCCATGCGGTTAAACCACGAGTAAAAATACAGCCTCCGTGAGGCTGCAGCATCGTCTTTTCACGAACATGAGTCCAGTCACGTCAAAGAACTCACTCCAAAGGAGCCCATCATTTCCCATCTACAGGAAGTAGCGCCGTGTTGGAGCTGCAGGGGCTCCTGGAAAAGGGAGCCTAGAGGAAACACCTGCTCGGAGAAACATCTGCTCTCGTCGTAGAAGCGAGACGGGAGCTGGTGGGCACGGTTGGAAATCCTCTCTTCCAGTACTTCTTTCCAAAGGAAGGAACAAAGGATGGAGCTAAGCGAGTACTTTCATTTTTTTAAGGCTCACAGGGCAATTATATCATATATATATATATATATATATATATATATATATATATATATATATATATATATATATATATATATATACTGCTGAGACATTAACAAATAATTCAGCAAAGATACTGACATATTTTAGTTAAGCGTTCTACTTAAAAAATATCCAAATCATCAAGACGAACGTTACATAAAATGCATTCAAAGTGGCTGACTTCTTGTTCTGAAAACCTGACCCCATGAGCACATTTCCTTCACCATCGGAAATTAAGAGGTATCAGTTAGAGCAATATTCTTCCTATCACAGGCCGGATATTCCTTCTGCCTGTTTCTTTCACTTGAATAAATCATTCCTTCCTCTGGACTGAGATACACTCAACAAATTGCCTGTCAAGGCTGAATTTCCTCTCTGCTTTGCAGCGTATACGGGTGGGAACTATTAATGCGTTATAAGTCACACACTGAATTGGTCTAACACGGTTCTGAGAAGCATAAACCCAAATCGTAAGACGGGGAAAACAGTGATTCAACGGCACGATACGGAAATAAATGCCTTTAATCATCAGGTAGTAACTAGAATCTATTACGCTATAAATTCATAAATCTTGAATATACAATAAATATATGAATGCAGAATTAAGAAGAATGAATGTGATTCACAAGATCGTACAAACAAAAGAAGCATCATAAGATCCACATACATCATCAGGTTCAGAACGCTTTTGTGCGAGTCTCTCTACTCTTTGTGCTTCCTCGAAAGGCGACCTTCCATGAACGTTTTCCATATTTATGCACATCAACATCCTACAACTCTATGTGCAGCCAGAAGAGATATCATTCTCTACCCTTAATTCGTCTGTTAGATATTTTACATCGTCCGTACCCACTACATAACATAAAAAAAAAGAAATGTACAGGCTTCTACCTTTCTAGGTAGAAAATTCCCCTTCTGTGATATAAGGCGAGGGTGGTGGTAGCGGGCGGAGTCGATGCCAGTGATATCTCTGCAGCCTCAGGTCTCCGATAACAAGGAATTTAACAGAAGCCTTTCTTCCATAATCGCATTACCATCCATGGATCCCCCAAGCATAAGTCACACGCGAAAATAATGTATGTAACGAACAAAATGTACCCTACGCATCTAAATATCTGAGAACGTTGAACACTATCCAATACTTTTTATACATATTCATTTTTTTACTTTTTACTCGATATATATATATATATATATATATATATATATATATATATATATATATATATATATATATGTTTCTCTCTTCATCATATATCCCTATAATTATTAAACTCCTAATGAGAAATTTCTTCGTACATACATTTTGCGCAATATATATGTTCTTTTGTTTTTACTTAAGCATTCTGGATATTTCTTCATTAATTAATTTCTACTGCTTCGTTTAACATTTGTCCAGGCGGTACCAAGAATCCTTAACATTTGCATTATTACATTATCACAAAACATCAATGCAGGTATCATGCAGCATATATATATATATATATATATATATATATATATATATATATATATATATATATATATATAGAAAATCATGAGGAAATCTCCATGTCATCTTACCTGCGTAAAATCTTAGAATATCAAAAGTAAAATTTTTTATCAGAATATAGAAAGTACATTAAGAATTTACATGTACACAATGAATCACATCGACAGCGTTACAGTTTACATTCGCTTGAAGCACAAAATCCTTACTTGAAAACCAAATTTGTCTAAAAGCCTCGGAACACTACACAGTAACACATGACACCTAGTATTTGAAGCATAAGAAATAATGACGTACACTAAAGTCTGAGAGAAATATTCTCGGCACATCAACACAGGTTGGATTCAATATTCATGTCAATAGCGAATTAAGAGATTTCATAGGTGAGAACGCAGCCTACATAAACTCGTGAAGGAAAACGCAGCTACGCCCAAGGGAGAAAATAATGCCATGAACAATCTCAGCAACATAAAGCACAAATGTACCTCATTTCAAACAGAAACATAAATATAAAATAACAGTAGGTGGCAACATACATCGCCTTCGCTAAGTCAAAGCTAGACTCAAATCAAGCAGAAAAATTACATTTAGATAAACTAGCGTTATCTAGTTATCAAAACGCTGGACTCAAAAGGTGTCCTAAGCAAAAAAAAAAAAAAAAAAAAAAAACAGGACAAAGATACTGCACTACCGTCAAAGCAGGGAAGAACGACACGACAAAGACAAAATAAGGAAAGGATAACACACACTAAGAGCAACCTTCAAACATAAACATTTACCTGTTGGTGATGAAGGAGGATGTCTTGATTCTTCTGTGTGTGTGTGTTCGGGGTAGGACGGCAACCTTACACGTGTTTCGCCTTCAGTGGGGCGTGTGTTTTCGAGTTGTCTTCGGACTTCAAGTTAAGGTAGTTTGTGCTCTTTAAAAGAGAGAAACAGACAGACAGACAGACAGACAAAGACAGAGAGAAGCGGTTTCCGTATCGTCTTCTGCTACTAGAGGTTCAAGTCTCTAGCATTTCAGGGAATCTTTGCTGAAACTTTTTTATATATTTCTCTGTTTTTGTTTTTTTTCCGGACGATCTTCGCTGTTCTGATGGCCCGATCTTTCGGATTTTAGAGAACGCTTAAACTCGGAAAATTTTTTGGTTTATTAAAATGTCTTTGGTATGGATTTTTGGCTTACAGTCTCCTTTAGTACAGACTGTCATAAAACAGTCTTGAGCCACAAGAGTGTATGATTATATATATATATATATATATATATATGCATATATATAGACAGTCTCTGAGTGCCGACAGTTAATGTACTGAGGAACCGAGGTTGGGAGTAGGTTGGTGAGGGATGATGTTCTAATGCTTTTGTTAAGAGATACTGTTATGAGGTATTTGCTTATCACATGGAGTCTTGCGTTGTGTTTCACATAGACGGCTTTTTTTTTCTGTCGCTCTATCGCATCTGTGTTACTGGAAGGTTGATATACAAGAAGCTTAAAGATCTTAATGCAGAATGTACCTGGCCAGTGTTACTGATATGTCTCCTTCAGAATTACTCAAAAGTTCTGGGGTTTAAGGCCTGTTGCAGGATATCATGTTCAGAAGGAAAGAGAAGAATATTCCACGAATATTCCTTCAAACTCAAATCAGCGAAGACTATGACATTTCCAGTGCGTCTCTTTAACTAAATTACGTTAATGAAAATTGGCATGGGAGGGGACATACAATGAAATCTGCTTTCATTACATACACAAAAGGGGAGACGTCTATAGACGTGCAGTCCACCCAAGCAAGCAGATCTTGGAGAAAAGAAACAGGCAAGAATGCTTAGGTTCGTCAAGCAAGCCTGGTTTGAGAGAGACAGGCGAACGCATCAAATTCTCAGGTTTCTCACCGCGACACTGAAGGGTTGATTCCTGCTTGCTTGCTTGCTTGCTTGATTTCTTGCTTACTTTCTTGTTGATTTCCTGCTTGCTTTAGGTCCGGTGGGTGGGTGAATGAGTGTGTGTGTGTGTGTGTGTGTGCGTGTGTGTGTGTGTGTGTGTGTGTGAGAGTGTGTGTGTGTGTGTGTGTGTGTGTGTATGTGTGTGGGTGCTAGCGCTGTAACAGATGCAGTCAAGATTTGTATCAAATTCCGGTGGTTCACAGACGTTGGCCTCTTGTCGGTCGGGAGGGAAGAGCAAACCGGTTCGTGGGTGAGGGGGAGTGATAGAGTGGGAGAGGGCCGCCTGTCGTAGGTGGGAGAGGGCCGTCTGTCGTAGGTGGGAGAGGGCTGTCCGTCGCAGCTCGGGCTGTTGCTGGTAGGAGGGCAAGCAACCTCACCTCGACCGCTCTGCACCGCACACTGAGCGACCTCCCGCCGCCGCTCTCCCACTGAGCCCCGCTATGTTATGGGGGGGTGGGGGGGAGAGTGAGAGAGAGGGAGGGGAGTTAGCGCACAAGGAGAGGGGAAGTATTAGCTAGGGTAGGAGGGCAGTGGGAGGGACTGAACGCGGTAGAGAGTGGTAGGAACAGTGAGCGACAGAACAGAGAGATAGACGGAGGTGGGAGGCAGAGAGACACAAACATATGAGAGAGAGAGAGAGAGCGAGAGAGAGAGAGAGAGAGAGAGAGAGAGAGAGAGAGAGAGAGAGAGAGAGAGAGAGAGGGAGAGACATGAGATAGGCTGAAATGCAAATGAACAGAAAGGCAGGCAGTTATGGAGAGAAATAGAATGAGTAAGAAAGAGGGGCAATCACAGAAGAACGGACACAGAAATGTGAAGACAAATAAAGGGGTAAAAGATGGTCAGACAAGAAAAGAGACAGATAAACATGGAGGCAGACACTGAGATAGCGAGTCTATGAAAACAAACCTCAGTGATTATAAATTATATGGTTGAAATAAAGAACGTAATAAGAACGATTGTAATCATATATGCCAACAAGGACGAAGAGAAGAGCTGTAGGAAATAAATAAATGGTCAAGGGACAAAAGGAGTGGCATAAGTCTTATGAGCTAAAGGAGAGCTAAGAAAAACAAAGAAATGGATAAGGAGCTATGGGAAGAGTCTAAGACAATTAGGTACAGGGACATGGGGCAAGAGGGGGAGAATAAGTTGATGGATGGGTAAGTGGGCGAGACGTAAGTAGACGGATGAGTAATGTGGCGAGACGTATGTAAAGGGATGAGTAAGGGGGCGGAACGCACGTGGAGGGATTGGGTAAGAGAGCAACGGTAAGTAGAGAGATGGGAAAGAGGGGGGGGGGGGGCAAGACTTAAGCTAAAACGTATATTCACAAATGGGTAATGGCAAGAGAAGGATATAGAAAGAACGCGTTAAGTGGACAACAGGTAATTCATAATAAAGAAAACTCTTAAGAGAATCTCTCTTCATCAAGGTATCGTTGCACATAACACCACCACTTTGGGTTGAAAAAATCCAATAATATATTCCAGCAGCAACAAGGACGTTTCAGAAGAGTTCTGCTGTTGATTCACTCCAGGAGACGGACATAATCATAAAAAATAATTCTATTCCTCTGACGTCTCACAAAGGCGTCTCTCCTTGAGCACAGTCACACACAAAAGCGCCTTTCCTTCAGCACAGACCATTTTAAACTAACACCACTACCACAAAACACATCTGGTACACAAACATACACCGATGTTTCGACACCTGGGTGGGTATGGGAGTCTATTTATACAAATATATCAGATCACCCTCCAATCAAACGACGGTGATGGCGCTCTGTCATCCGAGCCAATGGTGAATAAACAAAGCTGTATTACGGAAGACAATATGCAATCATTCGTAGACAGCCTCGACGCCTATGAATGGATGGTGTTTGCTGAAGAAGATCCTACAAGGGAACTATGATGCTTTTGTGGACAATTGTATTCGATACTGTATTGCATAGCGAGAAATTCTAAGGAGTATTTTCCATTGGTAGAAGACTCCTCAAACGGTAGAATCCATATTCGACATAGAAACCACATGCAAAAACCCGCCTACTGGTAAGTTCTATTTTTTTTTCATTTCTGAATGTATCGTATTGCAAAAACTGTTATCATTATCCTTACCTAATCCTTGTAATTTCGAACAGCCACGGAGGTTTGTTGAGATAATCCCAAAATACACCAGCAAAGAAAAAAGATATGGCCATCCTGTCAAAAAGTTTAAAGTCTATGAAAACTCCACACGCGGAACTTTTAGTTGATTAGGAAATTTGTGATCCTACAGAAATTGCCCCCTGTCTACGATAATCAAAACGTAAACAATCCTTGCCTCCTGGGAGGATAATCACCATCATACACACAGTACATTTTTTATTGCTATGAACACTTCCGTTTTCCATTTTCTTCAGGTATAAGAAGAGAGCCAAATTTATGGAATCACATCCGACAATCTGTCACTCCGTCTACCAAGAAAACAACTGATTGGTAACACCTGCCCTAACACCACCTCAAAAACATTGCAAAGAAAAAAAAGAAAAAGTGAATCTTCGGAACCGATGATTATCTTCTGTTGTGGCGACTCGAACTGCTGCATTGTATCTCATTGTTTACGACCTCTAAACACGCACATAGACATTACACAGATCCTTATCTCTCTCTCTCGCACTCAGCTTACGTTTGGACGAGGGAATTTCATTTGCGCTGTATGGAAGGTATCAATATATTCTCCTTTTTGGTGGGTTCGCATAACAGATTGCTGGGTTTCACAAGCAATATTCTTTAGATTTTACAAGGTATAACTGTATATAAATGTTGCAAAGTATAAGCTATAAGACAAATCATTTAGGAGCGCATCATGAAATACACAAGGGAAATTTCTAGTGTGCCTATGAACGATCACATCACTACAGGGAACATCAGTTTAACATCTAACTTCACATCTGTTGAAACAATGGCTAAGCCTATTCCAGTACCACCTTCCATGGAGTTCCTGCAGCTTTATAGCTGCACTCTAAGCATATGCAGGGATATGGCTGACTCCTTTGGAGTTCAATGAGACTGTACTTCGAATTCGCCAACTGATTATCATTCAACCTCGTCGAAGGTGACCTTTCGCTCGTGAGGTAGCTACACTCAGGAAGAGTCCGGTAATACCTGTTTGTATGAAAGTCATCACTAACTTGCCTAAAGCATCGCATGTTGCATCATTCTACAAAATCCCTCTGTATTACTATACCTGTCTTCTGCTCATCTCAGACAGCCATTCTATAGTGAATTGTGTAGCACCTGTTACTCTATTTCTTTACCCACTTTTTTTTTTTTCCTTACTAATTCTCCAGCATATTTGAATATGGACTTGCCTTAAAGAAACTATAAAATAAAACGTTCTTAACCTGATCGTAAGATTCTCTGGGTTATGTAGTTAGGTTTATAGATGTATCACTCTTACCCTAATTTCAAATGACTTGCCCACAGCATTTTGTAGGTTCTTCGCTAACGCGAACAGAGAGCAAATGTGACTGATTATTTCATAAAATGTTCAGACTCTGAAGTCTTGAAGGTCTTTATAAGAACTTTGTGGTTCAAAGTACCAAAATTTTGTAACAAATGATTGTAGCTAAATCACTGTTTGCTTTCCCAGTTGCCTATGTTGATTCTGACTCTTCATTTTCTTTATAACATTTTCATCATTATCATCATCTCCATCTTTTGTTATATTATTATTATCATAATTTTTTATTATTATTACTACTATCATTATTATCATTATTATTACTAACACTATAATCAGTTATCATTAATATTACCATCATAATTAAATAATTCTATTGTCATAAACCTTGAAATTATAATAATCATAACTATCATCATATTATCAGTGGTAGTATTATCGGAATTTTCATTATTATCGCTACTAAAATTACTCTTCCAATTTTAATTAGCAAGATATGAAAAGTTAGCGCCAAGCTTGACATAGACTGAGTCTAATTGGTAAACAGCGTTCGGAGCAAGAGGTGGGTAGAGAAAACAAACAAAAAAAAAAAACGAAAACCAAGAGGAACGAGAAGGGTAAATGGCACAAAAGCAAAGAGATCAAGAGAAACAAGTAAATATATGATATGCCAGTAAGATTATACTAACCGGCAAGACAACAGAAAACATAAAGCAAACAAGGAACAGAAGCTCAAACATGAAACAGAAGATCAAACAAGGAACGAAGATCAAATATGGAACAGATCAAATATGGAACTGAGATCAAACAAGGAACATAAACTCATACAAGAAACAGAAGCTCAAACAAGGAACAGAAGATCAAACACTGACCAACGATCAAACAAGTAACAGAAGATCAAACAAGGAACAGATCTCTTGGTCTGTAACATGGTGGATACCTGCTGAAGGAACGCCTGAAGATGATGCAACAGGATGTTGGAAGGAATATACAAGAGAAAACCAACAGGTAAAAAAAAGGAGAGAGAGAGAGAGAGAGAGAGAGAGAGAGAGAGAGAGAGAGAGAGAGAGAGAGAGAGAGAGAAAGAAGGGGGGGTTGAAGGGGGTTAGTATCATCAGCATAGGACAAATAAAAAGGTAAGAAAAATAAAAAGGAAAGCACATAGCCTCAGTTATAAAGAACAGTGAAGGGAGAGTTCACCGAGAAACACTGAAAAAAGAGAAAACGGAACTAATACGGCTGCCATATAACCGTATGAAGACTACCATATACCCACCGATAAGGTTAATGATGTGCTAATTGAGGTAATAATAGAGACTGTGGGTAGGGAGGCGAAGAGGGGAAAGGTCTTGGGTGACAGATGGAACAGAACTGAATACACCAGGAACGTTTTACGAGAAATCTTTTAAAGGGAAATGTTTTACGAAGCGGGAGCAATATTGGCAATATTTCTCAACACAAGACAATAGTACTTCAGGTGCGCAATCAAAAGTTTTAAAGCTTCGAAATGTTGGCGTAAGTGATACGATCACGTTAACATGGTTCCTTAACTTACCGTATCTTTACCTTATTGTTTTCTTCACAAACTTAAGAAAACGTCCGCATTGGAAAAAAAAAATATGTAAATCACCTTAAGGATTATTTTAAGTTACAGTTTAAGAAAAGGAGTAAACACTGTCCCAATCAAAGACGCTGCTATGAACCACTGTCTTTTGTCCCTTTCTTTCCATTAGTAATTTCTGTCGTTCCAGCGATTTTATTTTGTGATGAAATTTTTTTTAGGTTCTGTGTTGAAATAAAGGCACAGGAGGCTGCATCGTCCATCTAGTCATCATACAAAGAATTTCGACCAAGAGAGAACAGCACCAAGGAAAACGCATTCAGAAATACTCTTGTGCGGATTAAAAATTAGAAAGGAAGCTTTTGAACACAGAAGTAAACAGGTTTCACAATAATGAGTAGTTATGAAGAAACAAAAATGTAGAAGAATGAAACTATCTGAAAATGTACACCTTTCTTTCACCGTGTATTCGTTACAGAAATAGCACAACCCTTGTTTTCAACAATTGATCCCTGCAACTAACAGTTCATTTGCCAACGGGTTATTGTCATGTCGTCACCAACATTTCCTAATTCATCAACACATGGAATCTACCCTGAACTTGTGGTTGCATTCCGACCTCCTACACTCCGAATATGCTTCTGAAAAGCTCTCATGCTGGTGCGAAGTGGATCGTAAGTTGTCAGGGGTTTTCAGGTAATGGCTGGATCTCCATTTTCTTTTTTCTTTTTTTCTTTCTAGTCGTACGTTAAGTCACTGACAGATCCTTTCCACAACTGGATCTGTCTGGTGCCTCTACAAAGGTCAGCGTAAAGCGATTAGCTCTGGAGTTCGCCGTGAGAACTCCTGTTAGCAACGTTTTCGTAGTTGTTGCATCGCTGAAAGCGATATTCCTTATCGGGTTTACTACTGTAAAAGCAAACCAGGACTCTCTCTCTCTCTCTCTCTCTCTCTCTCTCTCTCTCTCTCTCTCTCTCTCTCTCAGCTATCTTCGCAACCTCTTTCGAGACACGATACTTATGAACTACACCTTGGATTGTTCGTAGACGTGGTGGCTGTTGGCGAACTTCTTTGGGAGAAGTTCTTCCTCGCTCCGCAGAGGTAAGAGTCTGTCCCACCTCAGGTGACACTTTCTGGAAATAAATCTTTATAGCCAAGTCTGAGCTGTTCCTGTGTCTTTATCCTTCATGTTCAAGACTTCGTAGTTTTGCCTTGGCTTCGTGAGCAAGAACTGCTCATATGACTAAACTGGTAATACAATAGGATTGAGGTGTGTCACCTCCGAGACCCATTAAGGTGACGCTTGACGCGTGGTTTTCTCAGCAATGTCTTCTGTAAAGACATCAACATCCATCTCCGTTGTAACTGGCGTCCTAACATCAAACGTCATAGTTACTTCAATCTTTCCGTTTGTTTGTTGTAAGTCAAAATCTTACACTGAGGTGCTATTGATCACCCTAAAAACAACGACTGCCTCTCCGTGTAGCACTTCCATTCCATCTGTGTGCATGCAAAGTACCAACATCTTCCTTCGTCTCTGGTCCACTAATGAATAAGATAAATGAGAACATCACCATCTGTTACAACTTGGACTTCACTGCTTGTCCTTGTAACGTCAAGCAAAAGTCTAAAACAGTTGGTTTGAGAACTGACACTCCCATCAGCACTTCCTGCAGGAGACCAGCACTCCCACCAAAACCTGTACAAGGAGAACCAACATTCCCGATAACATCTGCAGTCACTAATTTTCCATGGCTGTTATCCGAACATGAGCGAGAGGTCAGATGTGCTGGAGGGGAGGAGGCCACCGTGGCTTATTCCAGACGACCGCTTCCATAACGCACGGTCCTTTTCAAGTATCGATGAGTCACTAGAGCAGTAAGAGTTGAGGGACCGCTGGGAATATTTCATCATCAATCTTAACACAGGAATTTCATGAGCCGGGCTACAGACAAGTTCCTCCTTCATGAACAAACATTCTGCAGTTGTTTCTCCACTTATGGAGTCCAGAATATTCTGTTCAGTAGTTTCCGCTGTGTCTCCCCATTCCCGTTGCTGTGCGCAGCGACACCACACATAATGTTCTATAAACTCGGATCACAGTTTAATGACTTCCTGTCCACGAAAGCAAAGCGAAGTGGTGTGAGGGGCCTCTCGTGTCACGTGCTTGTCTAGCCTTGTTCACGTCTTTGTTCAGGTTGTCCCTGTTGCTTCTCACACCTGTTAACTCTTGCCAAGCACGGATGACCAGAGGCGCAAGCACGGACGCTTTTAAACGGACACGTTGTTGTCCTCACGTGTTCTAGCATCTCTCCACAATGTCTTGATGGCTATAGTTACCATTATCACCATTCCTTTGTCTATCGTAGATAAGTTGCGAACCACCTTCACAATTAAGGCGGGACAGCCAACGTGCAGTTCCGTCTGATTATGTATGAACAAACGCCGAAGTTCAACCTGAGGAATGGGAATGAACGGAACACTGAACAATGGAGATGTTTTGAAATGAAAAATGGTTTTCTAAAGCTACCAGACAAGGAAACCAACTCCCGGTACAATGTGAAAATAGAAAACCTGACTCCGTAAACCATAGTAATATCTTGCAACCAAGGGGGTAACACTTTTACAATCCTACATACATTGTTGGCTGAGGAAGACATCCTTAAAGAATTCTTTAAGGATTCCATATTGTAATAGCAGATGGTCTCTGGTTACCTCTATAAGGTCAGCTTCAAGTGACCTCTCTTGGTGCCACAGAGCCTGCCCGTCGTCAATTTACTACATCCAACTTCTGCTTCACCAGCGTCAGGACATAGAGAGCCACGTAAACTCGCTACAGTCAAGTTTCATCTACACATATCACAAATCTCTTTATATAATGATATTAATCTTTCAGTGTTTTCCATACTGTAAGACAATTCCTTTACTTTCTACATCTCCTTACTCATCAACTTCTTTTTCTTGTCGTTAGCATCTTAGATTAAGCTGTAATAAAGATAAAAGTAATTTTCCGACCGTATCTCCAGTATCATATTTCAAAGTCGTTATGAATCACATGATAGCTGCACGAGCTGTTTAGCGAACAACCCCTCCATCCTTCAAATTTCATTAAAACAGAAACACCAAATGTGAACTGCATTCAAGTGCTCCTACTCAGGTTACTTATATAATAAGCATATGTACATCTTCTTATACAAATGAAACAGTGTTATTGCCTGAAGCATAATGTTTCCTACGGTAAAGGGAATATTCATTTATATAAATGGGTTTGTCTCGAAGGGGAGTAACGAAGCCTCCAATGAAACCTTATTTTTGTAAGTGTAATTTTTGTAAGTGTATCGCTGGCTTGGACGAGGAACAATGACTAAACAGCTCCTAGCACCTCTTTTCAGGGAACCGACAATGCTTCATGCAACATTGGAAACCATGACATTTCTTGAGTAATATCAGTTAGTATATACATTGTCGCAGTCGAGATCATGCTTCGAAGAGAACAAGACACTGACGATGCAGCCTCGCCGAAAGTGACGATTCATTTGCCGAGTAACTAACTACATGAGGCGGAGTCAAGATAACACCAGTACACACACACACACACTATATATATATATATATATATATATATATATATATATATATATATATATATATATATATATATATACAAACCCCCGACAGCCAGGATCGAACACGGGACCCCTGCGTAGCAGGGTTCGATTTTGACTGTTATTGGTTTATATGTTATAAGGAAGTGCGCGTTCATATGCGCGCTCTCTCTCTCTCTCCATGTATATATATATATATATATATATATATATATATATATATATATATATATATATATATATATGAGCAAAGTGATTAGGTACAGTAGGGTTGAGGGACTAGTATATTGGGAGGTGAGTTTGAATGGAGAAAAACTGGAGAAAGTGAAGTGTTTTAAATATCTGAGAGTGGATTTGGCAGCGGATGGAACCATGGAAGCGAAAGCGAGTCACAAGGTGGGGAGGGGGCGAAAGTTCTGTGAGCGTTGAAAAATGTGTGGAAGAAGAGAACATTATCTTGGAGAGCAAAAATGAATACATTTGAAGGAATAGCGGTTCCAACAATGTTATATGGTCGCGAGGTGTGGGATATAGATAGGGTTGTGCGGAGGAGGGTGGATGTGTTGGAAATGAGATGTTTGAGAACAATATGTGGTGTGAGGTGGTTTGATCAAGTAAGTAATGAAAGGGTAAGAGAGATGTGTGGTAATAAAAAGAGTGTGGTTGAGAGAGCAGAAGAGGGTGTACTGAAATGGTTTGGTCAAACGGAGAGAATGAGTCAAACCTGGGCTTAAGTAATGAAACTCAAGAACTACTGAAGTGCTGGCTCACTGACCAGTCGTCACCAATTCGATACGCGTGGGTGGATGTGTGGGTGGGGGGTTGGTTTGGGGTTGTACTGGTATAGAAAGCTTTCTAATCGTTGGCTGCCTACCATCTACGAGAGAGAGAGGGAGAGAGAGAGTGAGAGAGAGAGAGAGAGAGAGAGAGAGAGAGAGAGAGAGAGAGAGAGAGAATATAATGACAAACAGAAACAAATCATAGGGCGTGCATAGACGTCCTAAATTTTTTTTAACACTATGATTTTCTTATCAATTTGAGAAAAGTGATAGGTTAACAAGATACCACAATAGAGACATAAACACATCGTAATACTTATTGAAAAGAATATCTAATTCTGAATTACCCGGGGAAAAAAAAGGGATACTCCCAAGTAAATGTATAAAGTAAGTGACCTCAGTTTTCAAAAGTTCTTGCTTTACAAGCAACAAAAGTATCATAGACAAATATCTATCATTATCCATGAAAAGTTATATATATATATATATATATATATATATATATATATATATATATATATATATATATATACATTCGAGTATATAAGCGAAAAAACTATGATAAAGTAAATATATCAGTGTATCAGATATTTCTTAAGGCAATCCAACAGTTTATTATTTTTTTCTTTTATATGTACGTTGTTTACTGATGTTAAAGCCAAACACGAAGCAAAGACTACGTATGACATAATCCATATGCATACTTTTCTCATTCTTGACGTAGACTGCATATCTCCACCACATTGCACGATATTTCTTTACATCACCATTTCTGAATATATATATATATATATATATATATATATATATATATATATATATATATATATATATATATATATAATCATTAGATTCATAATAACGCATTTTCCATTAGATCCCCAAAAGAAAGGGAATTTAGAACTTTTCATATTTTCCAATTAAGATTTCGAACACCAGATAGAGAGAAATGTCTACCTCAGGAGTTTCTTCGCTGGTCAGACAGAGTCTAGGTCCGAACCGTTCTAAATAATGTGCCACAGCCAGCGGAGGTGACGCACATACATGAGGTATTGTAGAGGAAAGGGGAGGGGATGGTGAGGGGAAAGAAAGAAAAAGGAAAGCGGAGGAAGGATAGATAAGGGAGACGAGTCGAAATAAGAAGGGACAAGTGAAGGCGAGAAGACCAAGCGAAACAAAAGTAGAAGAGAGAAGAGACGAGATAATGGAAAGTACAGAAGTAGAGGTGAAAGGATAGACAAAAGCGGGGGAGAGAAGGCAAAACTGGGAAGGAGAAGCAAATGTGAGAATGGGGAAAGATGGCTACGGTGGATGAAAAATATATTGGAAGGGAATAGCACGACAAGGGTGAGTCTGATAGTTGGGTTAATTAGGGATGATAGGACTGGGTCCAAAAATGAGTAGAGTGTAAAAGAAGGGAAGGGAAGAAAGGGGGACGACAAACAAGTGTAAAAGGAGAAGACTGAGAGGATGAAATCAAGGGAGGGAATTAAAGGCTCAGGCAGGGACAATAAGTAGTAAGTGAAGCATATGAGTAAGCAGGAGATTAAGGGAGAGATGTTATAGGAAAGGAGGGGGGGGGGGGGGGGGGGGGGGAGGAAAGGATCTTAAAAGAATAGGCGAGGAGTTACACGAGAAAGAGTATAGTACATTGTAGGCACGGATTAGGACGAGATTAAAAGAGTAGTCAGGGATTTAAGGCTATATCTAAAAGAGTAAGCAGGGGTTAAAGAGAAATTCAAAGAGTAGGTATGGATTAAAGCGGGAGGGAAAGAGCAGGCAAGTAATTAAAGTGGGATTAAAAGGATACGAAGGTAATCAAAGTGGTACTACATGGGTGGAAAGGTAATTAAAGTGGGATTAAAAGAGTATAATGTAATCAAAGTGGGAGCATTAGAATAGGCAATGTTTTAAAGTTTGATGAAGACCCCATTAAAGTGAGAGTGAAACCCCTTGAAAGTTTGAGCATTACACCCATTAAAGCAGTAATTAAATCTCATTAAAAGCGAGAGCACAAAAGGCGAGAAAAAGATATCGGAGGCGGATGTTTCAAGGTGTTCAAAAGAAGTTTAACAGACTAAGGAAGGAGGCGAGATATTGGGCAGGCCCATAGACGATCGAATCTTCGTAAATGGGAACGAAAAGGTAACGGCTGGGGATGAGCCTAAAAGGATGCAAAATGGTTGGAAAAAAGGATTCACAAGGCCTGAAGAGGGGCATATAGGTAGGAAGGGGAAAGGGGGAGGGAAGGTTTCGTACGGATAAGAGACTGGGAGGGAGGTTAAAACATAATCCATAAATGATTGCTACTTCCCTCTTTGTTTACGTTCAATCTCCCTGTACTGCGACAAACAAGAGCCAGAGGGGCCTCACCCTCACTACTGCCTAACTCTGACTCTAGTCCTCTATCAACAGGTGCTAGAGGTTGTATTCCTCTGGCAGAAGTCAAGGGATTATCTTTTTATTTTTACTCTCTCTCTCTCTCTCTCTCTCTCTCTCTCTCTCTCTCTCTCTCTCTCTCTCTCTCTCTCTCTCTCTCTCTCTAATGATTCCTAAAAACGAAGCCAAACTGTAATAAGGTTTAATTACTGATATCAATTAACGAGAGTATCGACGCCTGAGTTTGACTTGTCTTTTTATGGTAACTGAGCGCCACTATCAACTTATGAGGGCCAAGTTCTACTTTCATATCATTTGATCAAGTTCTTAATCTATGGTGGACGAAGACAGTGATGGTGAGTTGGCTTAGCTGCGCCTTGTACTTTTGCTGCCTGTCTTGTATATCTATGAATGTGTGTGTGTGTGTGTGTGTGTGTGTGTGTGTGTGTAATCATCTCTCATCGCCATCTTTAGCACGTCAACACAGTATCACACATGTGCTCTTTTCCGGTGTCACCTTCGGCATCACCTAAGTGTCATCGTCATCTTCAGTATCATCATCATCATCATCATCATCACACTCATCACCTTCAAATACCATCATCCTCTTCCCAAAACATCTAATGTAATCCCAGTCATCCATTTACGTCATGTTCTTCATTATCATCATCATCACCATCATCATCTGGTCATCTCCCCAACTTCTTCATCTTTCGTCTTCTTCATCTCCCCTTTTAACTCTCTCTTTCCCTGAGGTTAATGAATCATTAAAATCATCTCCATGATATTCAAGGCGTAATTCAAACAGTCGCCGTCGATCAGGTTACATTCTTCGTGAAATGATAAGATACACAGATCTTATGATGATGGTAAGGAAGAAGGTGAGTGGCGCCGTCTTCGACGTCTCACCACAATGTCTTTGTCGTGTATGCATCAAATTTAGTGTTGCTTCCCCAGCCTCAGGTATATGAAAGGTTTTGTAATTCGATGAATTTCAATTTTTCATTCAGTCGAAAGTTCAGTGTCCAATAATGCAAACAGATCTATGGGTAAACTATACTTTGGGACTGAAACATGCATCTCTGATCGTTACAGTCGTAAGGGATAGAAGTAAATGCTAAGAAAGTCATATGTATTACCGCGTTAACATGGAAAAAATAGAAAGAAGAAAAGGGAAGGAAAAATAATCTGGTGCTACTTCTATTATCAATTTTGTCTACCGATGCGATCTAAGTCATGATGAATAACAGAATAACAGAAGCAGCCACATCGAAGCCAATGATCCCGTAAAACTCTTCACGAGATGCCTACTACAGATCAACTGAATACTACAAAGGCCATTTTTATTATGTTGAATCCTTTATCAAGCGCATCCCAACTACAGGAAGCGACGCTCCCAGACAACCTTGGGAACCTTGGTGTATGACCACATGTCCCATTTCGTTCTACCTACTCTCCTGGCCTCGTCTGCCCCTTCCAGTGAGCTGATGGCTGAAATTCTCCCGGATCCTTTTCGTTCCCTCGCCGTCAGGCGGGATCTCTATTTCATTCACGGTTTCAACTCTGGGATAAGCGTGCGGCCCCTCCTTTGAGACCAGCCCCTCCCTCAGTGGACCAAAGACAGGTAAAATTGGGAACAGCTTCTTCGCAGGAAGTTTCCCCACCACTCTCCCCAGCGAACCTCGCACTCTAAAGGGAGAAACCATCTTTCAGCAATAGGTTCCCATCCCGTTGGTGATATTCCACTAGTTATTCTAAGCGCCCGTTCATCCTGCAGGTTCTCTGTACTTAGATAACGCCTCTCCTTTCCAATCTTATCAGTAACACTAGTGGTATGTACCGACAGTATAAAAGCAACTAATACGAACTTCATTCTTTGAGCTACTGTATCTCAAGAAGGAAAGTTAGACACATGGAGATAGCGACATAAGCAACACAGATACAGTAGATAGAGTATAGATAGATACAGTAGATAGATATATATATATACATATATATATATATATATATATATATATATATAGATAGATAGATAGATAGATAGATAGATACAGCAGCTCAAGAAAGTAAATCTAGATACAGTACAGAAAATGAAATAGAAAAGTCTTGCATGTGGTGAATACCTTACAGAGATAGAGAACCTAATCATCACAGACCAGATAGATGAGCCCAGTGCCCTGAACTATGTCATCATTCAACCAGTGAATTAATAATGATAGACAGCTACTATGAAGTCGACATGGAACATAGCATTCCTGGAACGAGACAAGTCAAGGTAGATGTATCCAGTAACAAAGAGCAGCAAGAAAACGCAGAAAACTCGAAAGCACTCGACCCGTAAGACAAAAGATCGATAATATGTCAGTCATTCAGTCAATCAGTGACCTAAGCAGCAAGTTCATCGAGATACCTAGGAGAGAGGCCGAATGAGCGATTGCTTTTCTTCTAGCATCTCAAGCAAAACCTTATCCCTGGGGATAGGGGAGAAAGAATACTTCCCACGCATTCCTCACGTGTCGTAGAAGGCGACTAAAGGGGACGGGAGCGGGGGACCAGAAACCCTCCCCTCCTTGTAATTTTAACTTTCTAAAAGGGGAAACATATATATATATATATATATATATATATATATATATATATATATATAATCACAGACACACACGTAATGGTGTCTCAGTTCTTTCTTCACTTGAAAATATATTTTTTCGTTCCAAACGCTCAACATATTCGCAAGATTCAGTGTCTCCAAGAACTGCATATGAAAGGCTGTACAAGACAATAACAAAACCTTGAGATCCAGGAAGGCGGAGAAGCAACCGCTACATCCGGCACAGTTCGTCTCTATTTTCCAGGAGACTGAGCACGACATGCACTAATGGCCAACCTTTCCCGTTTACTGCAAGTATCAAGTTCTCCCGTTTGGATAATGACCCACCAAATACCTGAGATTTCAGAAAATTCTTACATCTTGGCGTCTTTCCTCATAGAAACCTATGTCATCCGTCGACAAAAACTTTAACTGCATTTTCTTTCTAAGTGACATGTTACTTTACGTAAACTGTATGATGTGCACATTTTCTAGAGATGCTAAAAACTTAAGATTTCTAAACAGCAAATGAATAACTGTCTTAATATAACGCCGTAGCCCTCAGGAACTATCCATCAAACAGTTCATTCGTTTCTGTGCTCCAGTCGGCCATAACTGGACTAAATACATTTCATTTTGTGAGCTGTGAGAAAAGTTGTCACTTTTAGAAGATGAGAAAGACGTCAAGTTATGGGAGACCTATTCCCAAGATGTCCTGAGAACGTGTACATAAAAATATCCTACGACACAGTTTTTATTTAAAGCATTAATATCTCAGAACCTTTATGTTACATGTGGGCTGAATTTTTCTGCATAGAAAATATTTTTGAACGAGGTTTCACAGATCTAAGAGTTCTTAAAATTGAAAGTCTAGTGCGTGGGACATTCTAAAAGCTCATATGAACATTACTGTTTGCCAAAGGACATAATTTTCTTTCAAAATATCTCTTTTTTTTTACACTACAGTGTAAGATAACGTAAACTCATTATATCTTAATACTGAGCCTCCCCTTCGTGTAATTATCAATCTCCCCCAACTCGTAACTCTCCATCTGTTGTTTTCATTATTCACCTCACCGATTTATGACTCCCTGAGTTGCCTCATACCTCGTTCTTCACATGTGACACATACAAAATTATCTTTATCGTTGTCAAACTTTTTCACCTGACTTGATCACTCCCAACCATGACGCCTCATCATTCCCAAACATGTCTCATCATTTTTCCACCACACTCTCATCATTCTCTATTATTGTCTCACATTTCCCCAAAATAAGAGTAATCATTCTCCACCATACTCATCATTCTCCCCCAGTCTCATCATTCTCGATCATTCTGTCAGAGTTTTATCATTCTGCCACCGCTCCGTCCCTCCCTCATTCTCCCGCATACTGTCTTCACTACTTTTCCCGCAACATGTTATATTCTTTCTCACTTTTCCCTACCACTTTACTTTGCCCTTTTCTCGGAATCCTTACGCCAAATGTAGTACGATTCTCGCATTTTACCACCTCATAACTGGCATGCCCTTCTGTCTCCTTAATTCTCATAATTCAGTACCTCATTCGTCATCTCAGAGCCTCATAATTCTTCACCTCAGTGTCTCATAATTCTCGACCTGAATCTCACAAGTTTCACATCTTAATGTCATAATACTACCCTTACCGCCTCATAATTCTTCAATTTACATAGGAATAAAAGAGGGATTCAAATAACAACAAACCAGTGGGTCATTTCGAGGCTGTTTGTGGGAGTGGTAAGAGTTAGAGGGCATCGAGATAATTCAATTTTTCATCATCAGTCTTGCATACTTTCAATGTCAGTGTCACTAAAGGGGCGCAATAATGTAAGATGTGTACTTAAAGCGAAATATTCAATTCCTTACTTCAGCTTATCTATAGTAATGCTTTCAACTACTCTAAATTGATAAATAATTCCATATGTTAACAATCATGCTGAAGAAATACTTCGTTTCATTCGAGGAAAAGCTTATTCCCACATATCTGTATCTATTACTAAGAGTGGAATCAGACGTTTAAGTCTTATATAGCTTTTCAGATCAACATTATCAAAGCTTTTGATAACTCTGAAAACTTGTATTAGATCACCTCTTAACCTTCTCTTTTCTATGCTAAACATACATATTCTAGTCGTTTTACCGTTCTGTATCTACTGTACGATATGATTTTCATACCTCATAACCCGAAAATTTTCATCCTTTTTTAATCTTGAGATATTTTCTTTATTCACTAATTGGCTTAAAATCATCCATTTCTCTTTCAATTTTTACCTCACTGTTTCAAGATTCTCCCTCCTCGCCTAACAAGAGCCAGGCTTCAGGAAACCACATTAACTCACTATGGGAAATACCTATGCATATTCCTTTCATGAAACATCTGGTTTGAAGGCAGTGGCGTTTTCCTAAACAGTCTTAACTGGCAATAATGTATGCAATATTGACTTTCTTCATATCAGATTTTGACCTAGTCCAAGTCGTAACACAAAACTTAAATCCCAGATATGAACAGGTGTAATAACAATAATAATAATAATAATGATAATAATAATAATAATAATAATAATAGTAATAATAATGATAATAATACATGCACCCACAAAGTGTATAAATAGTGCATTTCTGTTGACTACAAAACAAATGATGTACTAAGATTCAATCTGGGTGTCCGATGTGTTCAAGTGATAACCTAAAAGAATATCTGTGGAATTAGTCCCATGGGAGAGCTGTTGGTGATGGCTGAGATTAATAGATAGGTAGGGGACGGTATAGAGGAGTATTTGCAAATGGTAGGGCTTGGGATGCAGAAGAAAATAACGTTTATGAATCGCTGCGTAGAATGATATGCCTTGGTGTGTGTGTTGCTAGTATCCTCTTCCAATATAATAACATGCATAAAATTTATATATGTTATCCTAAAATGAAATACATAGCATAAAAGAGTACGATTCACTAAATTTGTGTGAAACATTATGATGGGTCATGTTCGAAGTTCTATGAAATACTACAATTGAAATTTACTTGCAAGTAATATGTCCGTAACATGCAAATCAGCATCTCACATGCAGTTCAGCATCTCCTGTCAACCAATCAACTACAAGGAGGTCGAATAGCGAGGCAACACGCATAAGGACCAGAAAGTATTTTCATTACAGACAAGATAATTAGCTGATGATCACTAAGACATAATAACAAATAGGTTAAAGTGATGCAGAGACAAGTAGACTGCTTTACAGGAGCCTGTTATAGAAATACGTGGACGTGGATGACCTGTGCGTAGAAAAAGTTACAGGATAACGTAATGACATCAACGTTTTGGTGAGAAAGAAAAAAAGAAAAAGGGAGCTCTCAAGCTCTTGATTCTACTGATGCTTTATCGTGACTTGAAATTATACCACTACTGGTATTAACAGTATTAGTTATAGGACAAGCACCAACAATGGTAATGAGTGTAATATCCATCACACAAGTGGTCGTAGCAGTGACTAACTACAGCAAAATGTTAGGTGAAGTAGGTTGGCAGATACTGGAGCGTCGGTTTCATGATAAGTAGGCTTCGTAGAAGTATGGGCAGCAACAATAGCACAAACACTAGCAGCATAAACAGCAGAAGCACCAACACAATACGGGAGAATACAGTGACCATACACTGAATAATTCCAGATCTCCTTTTACCTCTTGAAACACACGTACAAAGCCCAAGTATGGTATTTTCCTAGGAGAGACTAAGCTAAAGTTCCCACTTCCTCCCCCTCGCTGCACCCTAGATAAACTTACTTGATTATCACACTTGTGTGTACGTTGCTGTGGGAAAGGCAAGAGGTGGAAGTAGAGGGATGGAGAGCTGAGGGGAAAGGAACACGAGAGTTTACGAGATGGGTAGGGGGAAAAGGTGATTATGTGAAAGCAAAGGAAGGAAAATGGGAAGGGGGTATCCAAATGCCGAAGGCGGTCGGGGCTTTACTCGGGGTTATGGAGGAACGAATAGAGTGGAGACAAGACACAGGTAGAGGGATGCAACAGAGGGAAGGAGGAAGTACTACCGTGATAATATCCTGTGAAGCCCCTAAGGATGAGGCTAACGAGTCCGCGTGAGGGGCAGTGTTCCAGCAAATGCCAGATGCTTCTGTATCCTCCACAGCATAAACATATATGATCTGGAAGCCACTTAGATGGGGGCTGGGGAATATCTCAGTATATGGAACTCAGGTGGCTAGAGAGCGGAGAGTACTTCAAGATGGGGAGGTCAGGTGGATTGGAAATGGTGAACAGCTCAGTATGGGAAGGCGAGATGAGTGGGTGTGGAGTAGCTCAGTATGGGGAGGGAGCGTTAGGGGAGGACTGGGTAGCACCTCAGTACAGGAAAGATCCTAAACTTGCATTAAGTCTTTGTTTCTGTTGGAAGAGCCATGTAGAACCTGTGTCCCACTATGTTATTATCTGTTTGTATGGCCCAGCACTAATCTAAACCTAGTGATGGTAGTGTGTGGGCCATTCATCTCTCCTCTAGTGTTGTATCTATTTTCCCTCAGCTATGACTCTCTCCATGATGCTACGACTGTAAACTTGTTTATGTTTGGTCATATTTTTCGGTTTCAATCAGAGGCGTTGAGTTTGCGCGCTTCAATTTGCTCAAAGTTGGTGGATTTAAGAGGTACGCTGTTGGTGACTGCAGTTTCCTGAAGTCGAATGCAAAAATAGATGTTCGTAATGGAGATGTTACAGTGATGCCATAGCTACTACGTTCATGACACGCAACTAACGTTGCTAGATAGGGGAGGACTTACGAACGTACATCGAAATCCGGGTTCAAAACAGGATCAAAAACTAACAAGTCATGAGACACGGAGACATCCTGCACTTCCAAAAAAGAAAAAAAAAACAAGAAAGTGGGAGGTAGTTCATCAATACTATCTGGATTAAACACTTTACAAATAAGACCTCCCGGATATCGAGGAAAAAGTGCAGTCTATCAATAAATTCTCCATCTTCCCTTCCAATATACACAATGAAATCTTTTAGACATGTTGAACAAGAAATTGGGCTAACTTATGACGGTGTTTGGCCATAAATAAGGCTTTCATATTTCAACACTGGTAGCCTTGAGACGACAAGCGTTCAAAAATCATTCCTGATACATGAGAGAGGATAAGTTACTCAGGGGCACCTGTCAAAAAATTCTTGATACCTTTCATATGAAATCCTGATGTGACCTTGTAGTATCCGATATCAAATTGAAAATAAGTCTTTTAAAACCCACCTATGAGTTCTAATAAGATATATATATATATATATATATATATATATATATATATATATATATATATATATATATATATAATCATGCATATGAATCGCTAAACACTTAACTGCCTAGGTCCTCGATATTCTACTTAAGGTTTAAGGCATACTAGCGTGTTCCTAAACGTCACCTATAAGCTAACAAATTACCAGGGCTTGGAGTAAAGAAACGTTTTCCTAAAAGTAACTGATAAGCGAACAATCTTATCTGAACGACGGTTCGAGGGAAATTTTTTTCTAATCGACTGAAGCGAAATGAGAAAAGCTACGAATCCACGAAAAACAAAAACAGGGCACGTTAATCTCATATGAAATTGGAAAAAGAAATAGACAAATTCTTGAAAACTTTAACGAAACTTCGAAAGAAAAGGAAAGGCTAATGATGGACCTCTCAGAGCTTCTTGAGCTACTTAAAATACTGGACATTCTGTATATAAAGGAACAAGATTTAAAATTTTAAAGTTGGGAGATTAGTGCTTCTTAAACGTTCGTATTATAATTAAATACCTTCTAATACTTTGATCAAACTTGAGGACCTCTCCGATGAGCCAGTTTAATTAAACCCTATAAAATACTTTTATGACTACAGAGAGATTCCAGTGGTATTAATTGTTAGGACTTCAAAAATAACTTATAAGATATCTCTCTTCAACCTCTTCATGTTATGAAAAATATGAACTAATAACAGGATATATGACAATAATAAGGAAAGAAAATCTGGTCGACATCGTGAAACTGTCTACAGTAAGCGTTAATATCTATTTGCGCAAAACTTATCAAAAATAATCGATATCAAGAAAAAACTGAACGCAGCGGGAAGATACAAAATGTTATTTTCGTTTTTCTCTAAAGACTATTAATCATTACTTCAGAGGACTCGTGGCAATGAACTCATAACAGCTACATAAGAAAAAATATAAGAAAATATAAAACAGAAAAGGGTTTCCCCAAAGATATTCTCGCTACTTGTTCTTTGATATCCACACCACAAATGGATTTATAGCTCTCTAATGCAAATGTCATCACATGATGAGCAAAACATCACATTACGAACCAGTGTCTCAAAATGACGATTAATGATCAACGAAACTCACTACGGGCCCGATACATTATTAACTTATGGCATTTAAACGTCTTAAAATGCCGATTTTTTTTCACCTTACACAGGATCTGATACCTAAAGCTTATGGGAACATCCCCTGAAAAATCACAACTTGAAAGGACAATTTGAAGTAAGTTTCATACTTAAAATTGGCCTCAAAAGTCAACTCGTCCCTAAACTTCACTGATTTAACGCTTTCCTAGCTGGTGAGCCTCTATAGAAAGCTACTATTGTTGTGACTGCATCCACCTGCCTTCCAAGAAAAATGAGCGAGGACCTTAGGATCGAAGTAACCGTAGGGTTGTCTCTTAAATGTGTGCACTTTGTTACTAAGCATAAGCCTATTCGTTATTACCTACTTATGCATACAAGGTGAGAGCTTTACACTCGTGGAAACCTTGCCTCTTACCTGGTTCATCGTCTCTTCCTTTTTTTTTTTTCCCCTCACAGCTTTCAGTAAGTTTTCTGAAGATGCTTGCATGTACTTCGTTTTGAATTGAATATTCAATGAATCTACAACTCTGTTGGTTAAGAAATGCTTCCTTACGTTCCTTCGTAAAGTTCACCGTAATGTTAATTTCTAGATATCTTCCCTACCACGACCATCGTAATCTATACATCCAGATATAGTTCAAATTATTTGGACTGTTAGGAAACCTTCCCATCATCAGTTTACTCTGTTCAGCTATATGCTATTTGTCCCACCAGCGCTGCATCTCGTCTGAGTCTGCAACATTTCTCAATTAGTGTTGCTTTCCGCATCTCTCATAATTTTAGCATCATCAGCAAACAAATAATCAGGCGAGAATCTATCTCGTTTGGCAAACAGTAAAGAGCCCAAGAATTAGCCATTAGGGACCCCTCTTGTCGCCCCTTGCCAGGCTCGATAAAGCTTCCCTGACATGCGTCACCTGTTCCCTTCCTGTTAAGTAGCTGTTAATCCACTTGAGCTGCCCTCCTCTGACCCCTAGCTTGGATGTTTAGCTTCATCATTAGTCTTCCGTGGGGGAAAGTATCAAAGGCCCCTTGGCAGACCAAAGTATAAGCAACCCACCTACCCATCTACACAAAACCTTTTTCATATGAATCCATGATTTCTCCCAATTCGCTAACTTGTACAATCAAATTAGTTCTCTGTCTCCTTTCAAACTATTTTCCAAAGCATCTAGCAGGTTCTGTTCGTTATGTGTTTGTGTATGCCTGTATGTCTGTATTTGTTTAATGTGTGCGTGAATGTAGACATATCGCACACGTTTACGTATATATGAATGTATAAATATTTTCCACTTCAGAAACTGCCTGTATGTTCTCTGGGCAGCTCAGTGATCAGGTTTGAACTAAGAGACAACTAAAGATTTATGGTCTAGTCTTTAAAGACCGTCATCAACAAGGGTCTATAATCAGTGACTGCACTGTATGTTCATAGGGATTATGTTCCCGCAGGTATATGTGTATGTTCGACTTAAAAGGCTACCGAAAGCAAAATAGTCATTAGTCCAGGTACATTCATATAAGCACTTAATATTCACGTCATAATTTACATATCTAGCAACGGTTTCGTTATATGTATATTTCATTCCATTCCATAATTATCTTACGTTAATAATCATGAAGCTGTTAGCTCAAACTCCTGCGCCAGATACAAATCACATATGTTAATTTCTTAATATTTTTTTCCTACGGTAGAGTAGGATTTATAGTTTGAACTCCAACGTGTTCGTCCTAAAGTATATTTGTTTGCTATTAACATACAAAATTGGATAGGTTAGGAGAGAGACTTAACTAGGCAGAATATATCGTTTATCTGCAATTACATCACAGATCCAATTACAAATATTGGTATATTCAAATTACATATCATGAACCGAGAAACACAGCCTTAAGCAACGAGTACTCAAGGCTATGTGTCTGCCAGTTCATACTATGGCAAACTGACCCTTTCCAGACATCTTGCATGTGCGCACTAGTCCGAGTCTGCTCTCTACCACTATCACAAACAGCCTCGTTACAACTCAGAGGTGTGTTGGTGTAACTCATCTGTATTTTGTACTCATTTCTACACACACACACATATATATATATATATATATATATATATATATATATATATATATATATATATATATATATATGGTTAAGTTGCACTTCAGTTGTTCATATAACTTTATTGAACATGAAATTTTTCTATACATGTGGCACGACATGTTTCGTGAAGACAGTCCAGCTCATCAAGTGCCAGTACTTAACAGAGTTATCTAAATCCCAACATCACACTTGATTCCCGCCGTCCATCACCGATCTTTATAGACCAAGCACTGTCCGTTTCGTCTGGTCGTAAACGTTGTAAGGGAGTGATTAAGGGGGAGCACGTGGCGGTGGTTGACCTGGGTTGCTGGGTATCTTGAACAGCCTTTTTTTTTATGTTTCCGTATTCTGTCAATTGATGGAAAAAAAACTGTTCAAGACACACCCAGCAACGCAGGTCAACCCCCGCCACGTGACCCCCTTAATCACTCCCCCTTACAACGGTTACGATCAGACAAAGCAGACAGTGCTTGGTCTATGAAGAGTGGTGATGGACGGCGGGGATCAAGTGTAATGTTGGGATCTAGTTAACTCCGTTAAGTGCTGGTACCTGGTGAGGTGGATTGTCTCCATGAAACATGTTGTGCCACATGTATAGAAAAATTACATGTTAAATAAAATTATATGAACTACTGAAGAGCGATTTCACCTTCATACTGTTACGGACAAGTATGATCATCACATCTATGTATCTAGCTTATATATACATATATATATGATTTTTTTCTGGTGTCTGAACAGAAAGCCTGTGTAATGTCACCACAGAAGGTATTGACGTTTCTCCCAATGTCAGGACATCGCCTGGGTTACGACGCACATTATGAATAGAGCGGGTTTTGTGTAGTTTACATAGCAGTGGCATCCTTGGGAATTTTCCTTGCTGGTAGCAGCCTGGGACGCGACTTGCGTCGTGAGCAAACACCTTCGGCACCGATGATACGCTGGAACTCCGATTGATTGATAAAGGCATGGACGAATAAGATCTTTCTGAGGGTTTTGCATTCTGATCACTGGACGCATGTCGTAAATCGGAGCTTCCTCAATATGGAGATGTGTGCAGATGACGATATTGCACATTGTTGTGTCCAACAAATGCTGTCTTTCTGGATGATTCAATGGTCGCACTCCGGTGCGTGACTTTGGCGCACCCTTTCGGAGAAGCAAACTGATACGTCTTGAGAGGGTGGCATTAGTGCTTCCCGCATACAGTGTGTTACTAAGGAGCTCTTTACCTCCTCCTTAACGGATGAACTAACACAAAAGGAAACCTGAGACCTCTGCAGTGGTATCTACATGTGGATGAGGTCAATTGTTGTTGAAATTCCGAGTCTTTAGTATGTTTCTGATGCAGATCACAATCTTCAGGTGGACGGCGGGTTGTAGACACTTAGTATTACTGGACAAGATGGTACGGAGTGTCCTTAAATCCGTTATCTATTTGAAAGGCATCTAAGTGCGGTAGAAAATTTTTTTTTCCTCTGGCGTGTTTGTTTTGCTGTAGGTGTAACTGATGCTCAGGAAGGGGAGGAATGATAGTCTGTTTTAGAGAATCCGTTGATGATAAATAAATAAATAAATGTATGTATATATATATATATATATATATATATATATATATATATATATATATATATACATATCATCATTATCCCTCCGAAATAGTCTTAGCTGTATCGCTATGTTGTACACAATGGTTCAGTCGTCAGCCAAATTGATAATAACAACTGCATATTTCTGTATACAATCCTCACAAATGTCTCCAAGAACAAACGAACTACAGTTTTAACCATGATTCCACTCCTCTCCCTAGCAGCGGAGGACATCGGCCAGGAGGATTCAGTCTGAATATTAGACGGGAACCGCGCGCACATCTTCCATCAGTATATGATTCAAGATGGTGGCTTGGGGAATATCCTCAACAAAGCGTATGTGATGATGTAAGGTAAGGATGCTCTTCTTTAATCCATCCTTAACTCTCTCTCTCTCTCTCTCTCTCTCTCTCTCTCTCTCTCTCTCTCTCTCTCTCTCATTCTTTTAACACCCATGGGCAAAACGACTACACACGCACACACACACATCCTCTTGAACATGACCTTAGCCTTTGAACCTCAGAAGTCATGTAGCTCAAAGGCTAAGGCGTCATACCCAAGGTACGTATATCCGTCGTGCTCAAGTGCCGTACCTTCGAAATCCAAGGGGTTATCGAGGGATGGACGCAAACAGGGACAAGGATGAAACAGGTACGGAGTGCCATGAACGGTGTTATAAATTGGGTCTGTGTGAACAGAACAGCCCGTACCTCTAAGCGTGGCTTAATTTATAGAGATAGGGAGATGAGAGGGACCCGTGGGACAGAAGCTACGTGCCATATATAAAGGAAATGGACGATAACCATCACACTCTTGTGACCTACTGAATAAATCGGAGATGCAGCTGCGTGAGATAGGATTCTTGGATGTTCTGTTTGTGGTGTACTAAATGCGATGTTTTAAATCCCGTCAAAATAAATTGAATGCGTCATTCATGGTATACAAAGTATGGCTTTGTTACGTAGTATAATAAGTAAGAAGTGTTATTTACGGTATACTTAGTATGACTCTTCATTCGTGGTATAACGGAAAAAAAAATGATTTATTCGTGACAAACTAAATAAGACGTTTTAATCTTGATATCCTAAATATGACGATTCATTCGTGGTATACTCAATACGGCATTTCATTCATGAAAAGCTATATAGGACATATATTCGTAGTATATAAAATAAAGACAATTCGACCATGGTGTACCTAACTGGACCATTCATTCGCGGTATAATAAAAAGGACATTTCAATGTGGTATACTAAGTAATATGTTTATTCATGGTATGCTGCATGGGACGTTTTATTGGGGTACGCTAAATACGAAGTCTCATTCGCAATAAACAGAATACGACTTCTATCCGCAATATCCTAAATACGAAAATACCTTATTTCACAAAGTTGAAATACCATAAGCCTGATTTGCGATAGAGCATTTAATACACCTTAAATAGTATACTAAATACCCGTGCCATGTTTCCATGATATACTTGACAAAACGTAAATCTCTTCCGCCAGTTAGCAAAACAAAATCATTTAACATATCAATATCTCTCATGGTGTATAAGATATGTAAATATTTCTCACTTGTTTTCAAGTGCAAATCTTGGATACATATTGGTTAACTATTCTCCTAAAAGTACTTTGTAAATAAGTCTGCAACTATTTTACAGAAAGCTGTTTTACTTTTTAGGTATTCTTTTTAAAGCACTTTGTAAACAAGTTATATTTTCTTTTTCTGAAGCTGTATGACGCGTTGAATGTCTTCTTAAAGGAAATTGAAAGTTTACCTTTCTTTTACGATAAGTTGCACTACTGGTTATACACTCGTTTTGAAGTACATTGTAAATAACTTTACACCCCTTCTCCGATAAACTATATCACTACTCAATTTTCTGAAGAATATACTTTGTATCTTAAAACCACGTGCAAAACACCATTTTTCTTCCTAGTTAGTGCAAGAGTGAAGACGATGGTAAATCGCTGAACGTTGGAATGATTAAAGTCGAAGACAACAACTGAATGTCATTATACACACCATATGTCACTATAAGTCTCAAAACGCAACTCAAATCGTCAACCGTTTCCCATTTAAAAAGAAGTGCTTTTATAAACATATAAGCACAGACCACACAAAAATGAAATATGTATTTATAAACAAAAAAAAACGTGAACAGCGAAGATGAGTTGCCAAGACCATTTTCTTGCCAAAACTGTCGAAAAGCATGTAAAATTTTAGGACTTTACACAGCGTAGAATCAGATAGGTACAACATCCTCCTCCTAACTTCGATACATAGTACGTATGTCGTCATTACACATATACAAGGCGCGGCCTATTTTCGATACATAGTACATATGTCGTTATAACACATATACAAGGCGCGAACCCTGATGTTACACTAGAGGCAACACGCGCACTCCAAAACCCGAATATCGGGCGACGACGAAACACAGCGGACACAACCGCTACGAACAGACTATCCTACCACTAAATCACAGGGCGGGTGAGAACGCTGCAAGCCATCCTTCTTAGCTCAGTGCAGAGGGCCGTCCAAAGGGGTGATACATTCTAGTTAAAAAAAAATAAATAAACAAATAAAAGGGGGAGGGGAGGGGCAAAAAAAAAAATACAATAAACTAAGCTCGAAATCAGAGAATGCACTTCTGCTACAAAGCTTCGAATTCCAATCTTAAAAACAAAGCGAGTTTGGAAAAGTACGTGAAGAGACATCTCCCGCCGAGTCAGCTATGTATGCAAACTGAATAATCTGGAAGCGCTGTGGAGGACTTTGTTCATTTCGCGGCATCGGGCGTACGCTGAGGGCACGTATGAACAAGACTAGGGGCTGTATAGCACTTCATTCCCAATGTAAATGAGGAAATACTTGAAGATAATGGAACAGTTCCCGGAAAGTGAACTAGATGCACTGGAAGCGTCTGCACGACACGAAACAGTAACTTTCGAGAAATGACACCATAATGAGGGGTCATTTTGAGCTAAGACACAACGCACATATACTCAACAAAACTGTAACTCACAGAATCAAACGAGGAAAAAAAAATAGGACAGACTGCATAAATCGCAGCGGGAACACGACGCGCACCTACGCTACACGACGGTGTAGCGGACACGCTCGCTGCAGCTAGACTGACCTCAAGAGCTTCAGTGAATTAGCTATGGGACGAAAGACTTCTACAGGAAACAAATGCCCTCACGCAAGCTACAGGATGACGGCTGATCGTAACAACACAAGACAGCTTCATCAAACCCCAGGCCGGGAGAGTTCTCGGGGGTGGGATTTCCAGGTGGTTTCCATCAACCCTGGGTCTTGTGGAGACCCCTTTGAAGTTGGCTCTTAATCCCCCCCTCCTCTCTCTCTCTCTCTCTCTCTCTCTCCGTCTCCCTCTACCCCCCTTCCGTCCCCTTACCCCCCTTCCTCACCCATCCCCCCCCCCCCCCCCCTCTCGTGACCGTGTATGCAGAGGAATGTCGCTCCAATTAAGGTCGACTGATTCGAACTCCTTGCCGCCGTCGCTACATTCGCCGAGAAATTGGGACTTTGTCGGAGAGGATGGTCACGGAAAGAATGAGATCAATTCACAGCCTCTCTCTCTCTCTCTCTCTCTCTCTCTCTCTCTCTCTCTCTCTCTCTCTCTCTCGGCGTATTCCTGAAAGCCTGTTTGTTGCTCTAAAGGTTTACGATCTAGTTAGCTTTTGTTGCCTGTGCCCGATGACTGAAGGACAGTCCGTCCGTCCGTCAATACGAACTGTTCTCTCCCATGACGCTGATATATATTCGCTGTTAACTAGTACAACATAAAATGTATACTGACATCTGTGTTACACCCACTGAAAGCAACAGCATGTGTCTTGGATATTCCTTAAGTCTCACATACTTTCCTGCAACTGCCATCAGAGTAGTTTTTGAATGCTAAAGCCATGAGAGAAAAAAATATTTTCTATATCCAATTTCGTCACAACAATTTATGGCCACAACAAAACATTAGACCAGAATCTTTGTAAAATGGTTCATCAGTATACGTAAAACGCTGCGAATAACAATCGGGAACTCATTACACCTAAAAAGTGGAAGAATATACATTTCAAAACGTTTACAGTAGTGTATATAACCATGTTTATTATACAGCCAAATCAGCCAAGATGGACTGCCATACATCACTTCTAGGGTTAGTTGCATACAAATATCTTCTGTAATATCTTTCTCATGCCAAACCTGAAAACCAGTTTGATACTGTTGTATAATAACACGTATAACTTTCATACAACAAAGTAGAAGGCACCCAAAATACTTTCACAAAATTAAGATTTATCGGTTTACCTATCAATTTGGGCCTGACACAATTTCACATTATTTTCTTCAACATACCAAAGCATATATATATATATATATATATATATATATATATATATATATATATATATATATATATATATATATATATAATTGCATGTCAAAGCGCACTTTCACTTGACACAATGCCATATATATATATATATATATATATATATATATATATATATATATATATATATATATATATATATATATATATATTCCAATGACGAAATAAGCTCTCAAAATGCTGGACAAATCCGAACATCTCTTCCCCGGCAATTGCACCCCAACGTAATACAGTCTTGGCTCACATGCATGATATGGCCCAACCTTTCGGCTACCACAGCGATCCCACGATCTCTCATAGTCATATCACCATACCATACTGATCAAGAAGACCTTTGATTAAAAACACAGAGGCTAAATTTTAAGTTAAGTGCGATATAAAGCCTTAATTTCACTGTTACATTCCAGTAGTAAAACCTAGTCTTCTCCCTTCTTTTCGTACAAGGAACGTCATTTGTCCTTCTCAAGGCATTTAAGTGGCTATAAACCGTGGTATCTATCCATGTATACATCATTCCTTCCCATTCAAAGGATCTAAAACCGCTCTGGAATTAGATGACAATAAAGAACTCTTCTAAGGCAACTATCGTATTTAGGCAAGGGTAGGAGATGCTGAGAAATTTTATTTGAATTCTAATATCTCCAATAAACACAGGAATTCATACTTGCTTTGAGTCCCTTCACTTAAAAACACTCCCCCGTCCACACCAAGTTCACGTGTTTCGGTACACAAACAATCATCACCATCTACGATCATTACCAATTACCAATTATTCGTTCTTATCATTACGTCATTCTATATATATGTGACGCATCACGACATTCAATTACTCTAAAAATGGTTGATGGAAATATTTGGTATTACCCTCTGTTAACCATCGTAAACATCATCATCTTTCTCAGAAAAAAAATAAATCATTTATGCGCTTGATCAATGTGTGTTCTGTTCATACAGCGAGTCAAAACATTCATGCAAATCCTGGATGAGAAATTCTGGACTAAGAAGTTGAACTGAAACGTTGAATCAAAGTGGATAAAACTTCAGACTACAATGTTGCGTGGAAGGTTGAATCGAAACGCAAGATCGATACATCAACTCAAAATAGTAAGACTTAAATGTTGGATTAGAAAGTTGAATCGAAACGCCTGATCGAAACGTTCGGTCAAAATATTGGATTGAAGCGTTGGACTGTAACATTCAATCGAAACGCTAGGTCAACAAACTTGCTCTAAGCACTGGACAGATACGTTGAATCAAAACGTTAGATCGAAACGTTTCATCAAAACACTGGACTACACCATTGAATAAAAAAGCCAGATCGAAACATTTGACCAAAACCCTACACTGAAACACTGAATCATAATATTAGATCGAAACGTTTGATCAAAACACGACCAGAAGTTGCATATGAAAGCTGGATCAAAACAACTGATCAAAGCACTAGACTGAAAAGTTTGACAGAAACGCTAAATCAAGACTCGATCAAAACACTAGGCTGGAACGTTGAATCGATACGCTAAACTGAATCCTTTAACCACAACACTAAAGACTGAAACACTGGACTAAAAGCTTGCTCCTTTCTTGTCACAATGAAGTTTTCTTTCCACATAGTATTATGGTGATATATCTTCATCCTAATGGGACTTTTACTTCACCCATTAGACATTCTAACATCATTCACGAGAGCTGAGAAAGAATTATTTCAATTACATCATTTAAAAGTCAAATTGGATTGAGTCCTTCCATAATCTGAAGCGAAAGTAGTACACCTTTATTCATTTTTATTTTTCCGCTATGATTGTCAGCTTTGCTTTTTTTCTAATTTTGTATAATCAGTTTTAAAGGGGTTCTGAATAGCTATTCATGTAACAACGCGATTTAACTTTTTGTAAATGATTCCACAGAAATTTCTCAAAAAAGCGCAAAACAGATTCTTTGAAACGAAGGCGTCGTAAAAGTCTTCAGTCTATCTTTGTTACTATTTACTCTACTATCTTTACCAACACGAAAATGTTTGAGAACCAATCTCATATGTATAAGGATTCATAATCATTCTCTCCTCACCTAAAGTTGAATTTTTACCATAACAAACATACATACACACACACACACACACACACACACACACACACACACAAAGTACCCGATATTCTTTTAATGAATCTGTAAGCTTTAGCTTTAACAACATGAATGCGTTGAAATGACTGAGTACGATTAGGAGACTGTGTGCGCGCGCTCGTCTGTATTTACTACTTGTGCGTTGCAGGATGAGACTTCTAAAATGTGCTGCCTCCTCGGCACAGGTTCGACCAGGTGCATCTCAGAACATCGGCCTGAGGCTGTAATGATTCCTTACACATATCAAACACTCCTAATCCAGTGCTCAACAGGCCACATGTACAGTGGTATGCACGACTCGAAATGGTAAACTGATCAGAGAGGCGAACAAGACCCACAATAGCAAAGATTACACGAGAAAGCAATCAGATATTTTTCAATCAAAATATGAAAAAAATATATATATACTGATTCTATTATTGCATTAAAGAATTTACATTCAACACCCATTTTTCTCATCGTTAAAACGTATTCTAACTATTCAAGATATTCCTATTTGTAATTCAGTTTGATAATCCCAAAATGATAATGCCGGAAAACTTTGGATTAGAATCGACTTCCTTTACAAAGTAATCATGACAAATCTCTTGTTCGATTAATGTCTGTCAATATCTTTCGCAGATAACTCTAAGACAAAATTATGGTCTTTTTCGAGGTCTTCGTCATCTACAATACACATTTTCGGTTAGGAATAGGGTTAATCATATATTCATTTACACAGCATTGTTTACCACTTACTGACACCGATCGATATCGAAATAACTTACCGCCACCTACAGACGAGATTCGACGCCTTAAATTACACAGCCAAGACTGAATTACTCATACTGATAAAATATGACGTATTTACAATCAACCTTAGAAAAAAAATAAAGTTGTTAAGGAATTTCGAGTGAATATTCTAGGAGGGCGACTTCTTCCATGCAGTGATCCGTCGGCCCTTCATACACTCTGTATAAACGCAAAAGCATGATTCATGAAGATGAATTGTTAAGAAATAAAGGGACTACCGAAGCCTAAAGGTATTAGTATGTATATATATATAGACCCAGGTTTGTTATCTAAAGCACAAACACCATTACTCTTAAAAGCAGGTGATTACAATGAATCACTGTCAATAAATCTAATTGGGTTGTATACAAATTTACGGATATGATACTGTATAGCTATAGACGACGATAACTATTTCCAGGACAGAGCAAAAGGCTCTATGTCTATTTACGGCGATATATGTCATGGAAGTATATATAAAAATTTCCTTATCCGGACGTCATTCAATCGCGTTCAGAGACGAAAATCAGAACAACCATCCGGTCAATATTCCCTGTGTGTGTGAACGTTAGAATCCATAATAAAGATTAGGGAATTATTTATCAATACGAGACCAATAATGCGGCGAGACGTCGGCACAAGCAGTTTACCGAGGAATAAATAATAAGGAAGGGCAGAACGCGTTTACAGAAAAAAAATAATGAAACGCAACAATGAATAAACGTGTCTTTTTATTCTTTTTCTTCTTACTTGACAGATCTCTTGCCTCGAAAGCATCTTGTCTGGGTCCTGAAAATGCGCTGCCATGTTCTGATAAAAGTAGCAACGTTCAACACATAAGAAATTGTTATTTTCAGCATTCTCCACTCTGATGAGTCTTTCCAAACTCTCCATTTTTGTTCTTCCTTGCCACACTTCCTATGCCTCCCCCCCCCCCCTTTCTACAATCTCCCTTCTTGCTCTTCCTTTATAAATTTCCCCATCCTTGCTGTTCCTATCCACATTCAACATTGATGCTCCTTTCCAAGTCCCCATCCTTGTCTACCTTTTTCTCAATCCCCATTCCTGTTCATCATTTCCAAATCATCTTGTTTATTTTCACACCCCCATCTATATTTTCCTCTCCATATTTCCAATTCTTGATGATACATTGGTAAGGCTTTCCTTTAACGGTGTCTTCCACACTGCATACACGTTTTTTATTCTGGTATCTACCATTCCTCTATACCTACACCTTTGCCACGTGCCTTTTATCCATCCCTACTTCACATCTAATAACTATTGATCTTTTTCACACCCTCTTTCCATATCGATCTTTTCCACATTCGAGATACTTATTCATCTTTTCCACACACACTATCCTCACCGTACCTTTCCCAGATCCTCGTCATATTCATCTTTTCCTTCACACACTTTCCTTACAGAGCTTTTCACTCTCCGCACTCTTAATCTACCCTTCCTTCACGCACTATCCTGGTTGCTTCATTCCACCATCTCCATCGCCAGCGATCCTTTTCACCTACCTAACGTTGACGATTAGCCTTGTACCTGACCATCCATGGGCCCCATAGAGCCGTATCCTTGCTAGCAGAGCAATGCACTTTGCAGCTTTCGCTCCCTGTGCGTGAATTATTCGTAGTTTTCGCTTAGAACTTCACTTAGTACTGTTTTGTTAAAACCCCTGAATGCGACGGCACGATCCTTGAACACGATGGCACGATCCTTGAGCACGAAGGCAGGATCCTGGCACACGACGGCACGACCCTTGTGCACGACGGCACGACCTTTGAAAACGACGGAGAGAACCCTGAAAACGACGGCATGATCCTTGAGCACGACGACACGACCATTCAAGCAAATGACACAACCCTTGAACAAGACGGCATAACCCTTCAACACTACCACGCGACCCTTGAGCACGACGGTACAACTCTTGGCAATGATGGGGTGAACTCTGAACCTGACCCATAAGGTTATGGCTCAGGTTGAACCTAACCCATAAGGTTATGGCTCAGGTTAAAGGCCAGGTCAACAAGGGCTAGCTTGGACAAAGGCCATGCGATCATACCCAAGGGCCGTACCATTCGTGCTCTGGGGTCGCACCCAAGGGCCGTACCGTTCGTGCTCAAGGGTCATACTGCTCGTGCTTCAGAGGTCACGCCCTCAATAAGGGTAAAATAAAAATGAAAAAAGCATGTGGAGATGAGAGAACGAGAACGATTTTACATACTTCTAGTTAGTCTGATGTGACATAAACGTATATAAAACAGGGAAGAACCAGCTTCAAGGCCATTTTCGAACAAAATATTCATTAATATTTCGTTCATTGTGGGATATGATAATGAGCTGCAGTGCTTTACACGAACTGTACACTTAATATTGACCGTGAGAAAGTTTGTGATAGGGGTAAGAGTGCGCTGTTCAGGGCGGACGCCTGTTGCTATGGGTCATAACCAAAAACAGTCTCGTAATGTATTAATATATTCCGCAAATAATAATAATAATAATAATAACAACAAAAACAACAATAATAATAATATTAATATGTAGTGATTAAACAATCAATGTACGTGAACTGTGCAGACGTACCGCTGTCGATTTCATTCAAAAGAAATAATTCAAAAGAAAGACATCATGCAATCACTAAATTTCGAAGTCTTCAGGATCTGCATAGTCACATTATATCCCTGGGTATCCCAAACACATCTTCACCCACAACCATGGGAAGATGCCATGGTTTCGTTCAGTGCTTCGTTCACTCTGAGCGAGATTCGTTCAGATCGGCGGCGGGCTGGCTGTCGCGTCGTCTTCGACGGTATGAGGGTCAGCTGAAAGACACGTTACACACTTCCTTAGTGGAATCATCTGCAGTAAGTAACTCGACGCATTCTACGTGGTGTATTATATGTATCTGGTAACCCGACGCACTCTACGAAGTGTATTACAAGCATCAAACTAATATACAGGTTAAGAAATAAGGGGCAGAACGTATACTATCTACATCTTATAAAAGTTCTATGTCAGTTACTCATACACTCAAACGCGGGAAAAGAAGTAGAGTCTTGTCACTTCCCTTCTTGCTACAAAGGAGTCGATCATTTCCCTGCCTGTGTGTGAAGCATAGCTTTGAAGCCGCAGGAAAAGCCACAGACCTCAGCTCGAAGGTACCCAGTGGTCTGTTGCTGTAAGAATTCCTTTGTATTTCTCTGTATTCCTAGTCAGTAAACAATCAGAAAAAAGTGTGATTTTTCTTTTATACATGTTCCCCGTTTCCCGTATTAGCGAGGAAGCGCTGGGAACTGACGAAGAAATGGCCTAAGTCGTTCACATCCACTCTCTAGCTGTTGTGTACAATACACCGTAACCTGAGCTTGAATTATGATAGTCCCCGAGGAACTCTTGTATGAGGTTCCTGCGGCTTTAGGGCTACACCCTCCCACAGGAACGGGAAAATGATGTCTCCACTGAAGCGAGAAGGTCCCTAACAATATTTTATTCCTTTCCGTTCACTGACGATGACAAGAGCCTTTCACAGGTGACTTCTCGCTAGTGGTTACACCACCAGCGGGCAGAGTCCGATAACGCCTATTCATTTATCTATAATACCATACGCTCAAGCCAAAAAAGAATGGCTCAACATGAAATATTATCTGGGCACTACCAGAGGTGATCCTCAGTCCTATGCCATACTGCTTGATAGAATTTAATTTCAAGTTACACATCCTACCCAACATCCAGTTCTCTCTCTCTCTCTCTCTCTCTCTCTCTCTCTCTCTCTCTCTCTCTCTCTCTCTCTCCTTTAGAGGTTCACTTCCAATACAACAAAGGAATCTAATCCATCAGTCCCTACCCCGTGGTCAATTCAAAGAGACACCCTCTGATCTTTCTTTGCCTTCCTCATCGCTCAGAAACGAAACCTGATTTCCAGACTACCCATAATTATGAACAAGGGAATGCAAGCATGAACAGACTACCTCAGATATAATGCAGGCATATACATACATAAATTACATACACTAGTTGACCCCTATCTGCCATATTGTGGAATGAGAGACTTTCCCAATGTGCACAGCGAACAATGGAAAATTTATCCCCTGCGTGTCTGTGCTTTCATGTTCATCTCTTTTTGAAAATTACCAAAATGAAAATTATATCAATAATGAAGTACTTCTGTGTAGCAGTGAGGTTGTCCAATCTTTCGGCGATGGCTAAACTAACCTTGTGCTAATATCTTTACTAACTGTTCCTAAGCCACTGTATACTACTTGTGACTGAGAGTATTAATATTTCATCTTTTTTTTAAGCTGAATGTCTGCAAACTTGTGCTTCGTTTTAGACCTTTATGACAGTAATATTTCATCTTTTTTTTAAGCTGAATGTCTGCAAACTTGTGCTTCGTTTTAGACCTTTATGACAGTATATCTAGGAGAAATATAATAATGCCGTATTTTGTACTTCATTACTTAGTTGATAATTTTGTTTGTGCCAGGTATATAGACAGAAAGCGGACTTGATTCACCCCTTGATGTGGACGTCCGTCCAAAGGAATTTCAGAATAAATCGTTGCTAATATCCAAGAGGCCAAAAAAAAAATGTTTATTCGTCGTAACCCACGTGAACTCCCAGCCACCAAGGACAACAGAACGCCAAGTTATACACAAGAGATTGCATCTGCATAAACAGCGCAGATACTGCAAGCTTTACACGCGAATTACAAGCTACGACTCTATATGAGTTTGCATGCCCCACTGTGTAAACTCAAGACAAGAGACAAGAAGACAAGAGACTACCTAAAAAAGAAAGAGTTTCGTTTTCTGACGAAGGTCCCTTAAACAAACCATCTAAACTCCCTTAAACAAACGATCTAACCGCCTTAAGATGTGCAAATATACGACGGGGTCTGAAAACCGAAATGAGTTTCATAAACACAATCGTGACGGCCCAGAGAGTCAATGACAGGTATGGACTAAGCTTAGCACGTCTGGGTGACGGGCCTATTTGTCTTCGCTGGGCAGAATGTGATAGGACATGATCGTCTTAAAATGCTGAAAATTGACGTCATCCCCAGCTGGAAAAAGTAGTCATTCGGTATTCAGCAAGACGATGCGTCTCCACAAGGGAGTTTGTTCGTACGTGACTTCCCCGAGAAGTTCCCAGCAGATAGATTGGACATGATGGGCCAATCAGCACCACCAGGTCTCCTCGGTCTCTCTGATGTTACTTCCATGGACTTCTTCCTTGTGGGGGTGTCAAGGATTATGTTTTCCGACCCTCCGCCGCTGAAACAATTTGGGCAAGAAGAAGTGATAGCAGAGTGACGAGGGACTTGGCTTGAATATACTACGTGCATACTGAGGTGCACTGGAAAACACAATAAAAAAAAACGGAAATGCTAGGAAAAAAAAAAAAGCATAATGAAATGTTCTCATTTTCTCGTAATGAAAATCTCAAAAACGAAACAGTTTTTTTTTTGTGGACGCGTGTACTACTTAAAAGGGCCAAATATCTGGTGATAACTACGCTAAAATCTTTGTAATATCTTGCGAAATATTGCAATCATCTATTTACGTACGCTGTCGAAAATTAGGGTGAAAGAACCCTATCGTTGATTATATATATATATATATATATATATATATATATATATATATATATATATATATATATATATATATATATATGATTCTGACATATAGTAAGGTTGCAATGAGACAAGACCTGTCAATCAAGATGTAATTACGAACATATGATTTATGACAGCTGAAACGTTGAGAATTACATCCTCAGAAGTGCCTTGTTACCTTTCCTATGCATTCCCTTCTATTTATCTCAAAGGTATTTCAAATTCTCACTTGTATTTTTAAGATAAAAACTACCGTTACCGATAACAGGTCTTCATAGTCTATACTAGAGATATCACTAGCTCTTGGGAGAGCTGAAATGTTCCTCAAGCCATTACTCTCCTTCACAATTAATAACGTAGCAATATTTACCTTTCTTAAGTCCTCAGTCTACAATTACATTTCTTGAAATTGATTTACGTTGTCATTTACAATTAACAGCAAAGCTCCAGATGATGGACGCTGAGAGTTCGAAAGGCTGAGGTTAATAGACTGTACCGAACAAGCTCTTGTAATGCAATTGTCAGGGTCCTTGTGTTTACATTGAAGGCACACTGCTCGAACGGGGATATCACACAAACACACTCATACACACAGTCAGAGAGACAGAAAGAAAGATACACAAGATATATGAATATAGACGAACATATCAACAATTTACAGGAGACATAATAGACTGATAAATAAATGTGGGTGGGTGGGTGGGTGTGTGTGTGTGTGTGTCTGAAAAAACAGCTTTAGCGATATCATGATTTGCTCAGATCTCCTAGAGAGTTGTCTTTATAGGATGATACGCTGATTTATGGTAGAGTCAGGCTGGTCGAGAGGGGCAGGGTGTTCCTCCTGAGGCAACCATGATAAATCACCGGGAGGACCACATCGGTAATTAAAATGATTGGTGCTTTTCACTTTGTGTCGGTTGACAGAGAGAAATGGACGACGAAGAAAGGTGGACTTTCAGTCTATTGCGTGAAGCGAGCGCTCGTGCAGCGTCGCTCTTACCGTGAACGTACCAGAGAGAACGCCGCCCTCATTGTCTGAAGAAGAAATACACATGCGTCCTTGAGGATGCTCTGGGAATACTGACGGAGGTTTTCTTGATGTTTTATATGTCTTAACCGATGTCTATGGGTTAATATGAACCGCTGAGAGAGACGGAGAACTTCGGTCTATTGGTCAGCAAAGAAGACATTACTTTTACGTGTGTAGTTATTTCAAGAATAACCAGTTATGCGAAGGGCTTTATCTAAACTATCTCTGGGTTCAAGTCACTTCGCTCTGCAGCAGCGAGAGATGAAGTACTACGTTTTCCAGACAGCGGGGTTCATCGACGGGGGCACCGGCACATGTCAGGACTAACGCAGTGAAGCAGCTGAGTTAAGCTTTGATTATGAATCTTTCGATCTTGAAACGAACGAAGGGAAGAAAATGAGGTTCCTTTGTTGTTGTTTACTGTCTTAACGCTAAGACTGTCTCCGATGTCCGACATATCACCAGGATTGTTAGCGACGACGTCGAAACGCCGTTCAACTTTGACAGCGAACAGAAGGAACGTGGCGGGCTGGACGGAGGGAGCTGTTGAGGTGAATAATATGCATTCGGGTCTGTAGCAGCAAGTGAAAATGTTCGGGAGGTTTATAGATAATCTGCGCTAAACTTCACATGACTGCTGGCTACCGAGATGAGGAGAACCAATGAAAAATAGTTATATATAGTCCATACGCTCTATCCCACCGTGACGGTAGAGCAAAAGATGAGTTAGCGAGGGAGAATATTCTTAGCTACAGTAGAATGAACACGATCTACTCCGAACGTGATGTAAAAAGAATCATCTGTCAGGGAGACGATCCAGCATCATTTGGTGGAGAAGGCTCAACTCTCGCTGACAGTGATTCATACGGTTTTGTTGGCCTGAATATTAGGCTGAAAGAGAAACGAACTTCAATTACTGCACTTGATATGTAGGTGTTGTGGACAGATTACATGCCGAATATTACTATTTCTTGCCTCATGCGTTATCATTATCGATATTTCTTGCGGATATGCAGAGGTTTTCAAGGCATCAAATCAAGCAGGATTTTCCATTAATGACTTTATTAGATGTTATAGCAGTGTTAGTCAAGTGCTTAGTTACAACGGCGATCGATCTATCCAATTTCCAAGGCGGCGGGCCATCCATCAATCTTATATATATATATATATATATATATATATATATATATATATATATATATATATATATATACATATATACGTGTGTGTGTGTGTGTGTGTGTATTCCCACGAGTCCACGGGGAAAATGGACTTGGACAATCACTTGTTTACCAAATGGCGTCCAAGCTACGTCTCTTCGTTGCATATCAAGCTGACATATTCCTTTCTTGTATCTCCCCTGATGATGTGATTATTATACGAAAGTGCACTTGAGAACTTAGCGTGTCTTATTTTCCCACAGAATCCTAGGAATTTATTTGATCACGCGCAAAATTGTGATCCTTCCAATATATATATATATATATATATATATATATATATATATATATATATATATATATATATTCCTATGAGTCCACGGAGAAAATGAAACACGAAAAGTTCCCAAGTGCACTTTCGTGTAATAATCACATCATCAGGGAGACACAAGAGAGAAATATAAGACAGTTGATATACATCGAAGAGACGAAGCTAGGACGCCATTTGGTAAACATGTGATTGACCAAGACAGACAACGAGAGTATCATAAAGTTATGTGGAAAATAAGGTGCACTGTTTACAAGTTTTATCAACAACAAAGTTATCCAATTTGTATAGACCTTCATTAATGTTAAGATTATAATTCTTTGTGTATTCAATAATAGAAGATTTAATGATATTTCTCGAGGTACTGGAGTTAATAACTGAGATGGCATTACTACAATCAATACAATGATCATAGTTTTTAACGTGATTAAATAAGGCATTTGATTCTTGTCCTGTTCTTATACTTTATTTATGTTGCTTAAGTCTAACAAAGATTCTTACCAGTTTGCCCAACATAAAACTTATCACAATTTCTACATGGTACTTTATAGATGCACCCAGGAGAATTTTCTGGCTAGTTCCTGATTAAGATATTCTTTATAGTACCATTGTTGCTGAAGGCAACATTTACATTAAAGAATTTAAGCAATATGGGAAGTAAAGTATAATCATTATCAAAAGGGTATATGTACGGTCTGGTATCATACAGGTATCTGTTAATGAGTATGATGAAGGTACATTGTCCGTTCAGGAGAAACGACTGTAATCTGGAAGCGGCTCTGGATATACTTTCTGGGGATATCTTCAGAGTTTGTGAATATAAGGATATTCTGTTGTTACTCTACATAAATCACTGAGAGCGAGGTACAAAGTGTCCATCGCAAAGTAGTTAAAAAAGAACAGATTGAAGTACATGGCCAGCAGCCATGCTTTCTTTTCCAGTCACTTCGATGTGCAGTTGCAAGAGACCAAATACCTTTCACCGACATCAGATCTCACTGACTTTCGGAAAGACTACTCAAAAGAATTCGTTAAACAACTTAAGATTATATACCTTAAGATATACGATCCTTCGGGAAAAATAGACACTAAGTTCGGTTTATTATTTCGACGTTATAAATGTTTTCGTCGTCTCCGACATTGGAACACCCTCAGGATCGTGAGCGGCGATGTCAAGATGCGGATCAACCCTGACAGCGATGTCAGGCTAGACAAGTAGCGTTGGACGGACTGAGCTGGTGAGGTGACAAGAATTCAATCAAGTCTGTAAAACCTGGACATCTTAATAAGTACAAAAGTTCCGGAAGTTTACAACAGAACTTTTCTGAACTCCATATAATGACTATCAGTGGATCGACGTGAGGAAAAATAAGTTATCTATAAACTCTATAAATATAACATTATATTAAGAAAAGAGAACCAATGTAAGGCAATGTTCAAGCGAGTGTAAGAAATGAACGCCATGAGCGCCTCGCGTGAAGAGAAAAGCATTATCTGTGTCGCTAAGTCAAAACCTCACCTGGTAAGGAAGGATGGGCTCTTTCTCCACGTTGATTTAAAAGGCATTGTTGGTTGGCCTAGATGTCAAGCTGAATAAGAAACGGGAACTACAATCTTTCTATTTAATGTATCAAGTGCTCAGAGCATATCAGATATCAAGTAATGACAGCTAACTGCCATTTGCATTATCATTATTGATATTCCTTTACGGATTTGTTGGAGTTCTCACAGTATCATAAATGTTAAATGTGGTTATTAACATTTCGACACCCAGTACCCTTGATGAAATATTCTCGCGGTGTAGCCAAGTGCTGATGATTCTATCTGAGGTCTACAGTCTCAATGGCGTAGGATACTCTCGACGCAAAGACCGGGGACATCATATATAAATACACACACACATATATATATATATATATATATATATATATATATATATATATATATATATATATACGCTCACATATGCACATATACATACATATACATACATACAGATATTACATATCTACACATGTGCATATTCATACTTGCGTGCCTTCATCCATTCCTGGCACTACCCTGCCACACAGGAAAACAGCATCGCTACCAGCTGCTTCATCGAGGTAGCGCCAGGAAAATAGACAAAAATGGCCACATTCGTTCGCACTCAGTATTACCACATCCATTTCACTCTATTCCTTGCACACTTCTCGCCCTCCTGTATGTTCAGGCCCCGATCACTCAAAATTATTTTCACTTCATCCTTCCACCTCCAATTTGGTCTCCCGCTTCTCCTTGTTCCAACCACCCCTGACACATATATCCTCTTTGTCAATCTTTCCTCGATCATTCTCTCCATATGCCCAAACCATTTCAACACACCCTCTTCTGCTCTCTCAACCATACTCATTTTATTTACACATACCTCTCTTACTCAGAATCGTAGAGTAAAGGCTATTTAGTATTGCCCTCTCGCTTTACAGGGCACGAACATATTAGCAAATGGTTCTGTCGCATCGAGGAACAATTTCAATGACTGATTATATCGGGATGTCCTTGCCATGTAAGCTGTTCTGTCAGTCTATGGGAAGGTATCTGACGATCATGTGGACACAATGCATTCTCTTTGGCACTGCCAGTGATTTCAAGCATGTAAAATGACCAAAATTTACTGTTATGCTAGAAAGCATTACTAGACAGTAGTTACCAATATAAATCACTTCACCTGACCACAGGTGTTTAACGTGAGACTACGATAGTCACCTTTTCACACAATGCTTTAAGCTCGTTTATGAGACTGACTTATTTTCTTAACGACGTATTCGCTTTCCGTATGCCTCATCAGCTATCCAAAAGCGGAATCTTATCCACATAATAGGTTGAAATATAGGAGTACATAATGATAAAGATATGTGGGAATTTTTGTAAGGCTTCCGTGGGGCACACTGCTTGACAACTGTTGTCCTGTAACAATCTCCGACTATTCCTATACTTATATATATATATATATATATATATATATATATATATATATATATATATATATATACTTGAAATGACATCTAATCTGACGTGCAGTTCAATCTGAAAGGGTTACGTATGACCCGACATCCTTCCATGAGGACTTCTTAGGTGAAACACACTCCTCGGGAGGAGACAACATCGAACCTAACCTACCAAGAGTCTTACCGACCTCTACACTAAATCTGGCTCCGCTAAACAACATCTGTTCCCTCCATAAACAGACCATGTTTACCCTCAGGAATAACAAGTACACACGCCTTCATGCCCTGAAACATTCATTAAAGATGCCTTTACGCCAAAAAGCATTAAATACACACGCACCTACACCCAAGATCAATAACTATACACACCCAGGAGAGGAATTACATTCGCCTTTACGCCCAAGAACACTGATGGCAAACTTGTTCTTCAACACCCATCCAGCGACTGAGGCTACGGGTTAGATGACGAAGACAAAAAAACATTCCTTTGCTGGATCTTCTTGACCGAAAAAATAAATATAAAAATAAAATACGACTCTTTCATGAATATCACATGTTGATGCTATATGTCTAATGAATAATCCAACAGAAACATACACTTCAAATATACGAATGTCTGATCTCTCTACACAACAAAAACCCTAAAAATAAAGAAAGATGCACTTTGCTAAAAATGTCACAACAACTCCAACAGTTTTCGATGAAGAATGACACAAGTAAGAAGTTGTTTTTCTCCGTCGTAAGGAACTAAAATCAACAGCAAACTTTTCCTTTGCGAGTCAACTGGTGGAAATTTGTTCTCTTCTCCGTCTCACACGTTACACACACTATTTCACTTGTTCACAAAGTAGAGGGGAGTGGGAGCACTGAAAGTTTACAAGACTTGGTAAAATTTCCTTTTTTTTTTAGAAAAAAAATATAAAAGGCTTCTCGTTTAATTAGTGTAGAGTGCTTTTTCATAGATGCTATAAAAATAATTTTTATTTAACTGACGGCATATGTACATCTATTTACATGGGGAAATAAAAGTGGATGTCCCTGTCTGGATTATGTTAGGTAGGAAAGTTCAAATAAACAATCTTTGAGAAGGAAATTAAAGCTCTGAAACTGGAGCATACATATGATTCCCTTTTTCTGTCAGCTTTTCATGAAGAAAGTTTGTGTGAAATCAAAACACTGTATTTCGAAAGCATCCGGAACGGTCTTTCACGGTTTTTAGGCTCAGCAAAAGTTCAAAATGTGCGCTAGTTACAGAACCCATCGTGGGTTCTTTCTTCTAAGAGCCACAGGATCGAAATGTTCCAGTGATGTGAACCTCAAGACACAGCAAGTACAAGACTGCGGCCGACTTCCATACACAGCTAGCAAAAGATTCTGGCTAACTTCCAGATACAACGAGCAAGGGATTGCAGCCGATTTCCAGAGAGCAAGCAAAGAATTCTAGCTGATTTCCATACACAACAAGCAAAGGACTTCACCTGATTTCCAGACAAAATATCAACGGATTCTAGTTGATTTCCAAACACATTTGTCTAAGGATTTCAGCTAATTTTCAGATACAATAGTCGATGGTTTCCAGCTAATTTCCAGAGAGGGCAAGCAAAATTATTTGATATGATTTACAACCAGCAAAGGACTGCAGCTGATTCCTAGACACAACAGCAACCTAAGGATTCCAACTGATTTCTAGACACAGAAAACTGAGGATTCCAGGCACATGATTTCCAGATAAGATGAGCAAAACCTTCCATTCGTTTGACCTATTATACAGAGAAAACAAAGCATATCAGCAGAGTGACTTCCACAAGCTGGAAACAAAGTGATCCAGTCCTATGACTTTCGGTTGCAATTAATGAAGCGAGTTACCTCCAGATGCAATAAACAAGTCTTCCCAAACGAGTTACCATTCTCTGCAACATTCATCAGATATGCTAAATAAGTTTTGACACGGTCCTTCAATTGTCTTGTTACTTGGTATTCTGATTAACTAGTTTTATAGATATGCTGTTATATGGTGCTTTAATCACCTAGTATGGATAATATGCTCCGACCTGGTATTCTAATCTAGTATTCTAAATATGATGTGACTAAGTATTCTAATCACCTATTATTCTAAATATGCTCTGGCCTGGTACCTCAATCATCTATTACTCTGAATATGTATTGACCTTGTACTCTAATAATCTGATTTTCTGTTTCTAAACATGCCACCTGGTCTTCAAACCCATAATTATGGCTTTTGGAATGTTAAGGACCAGATATTCTCTTTCAGACAGAGATATACGAATACTGTGAGTTTATGATTAATGCAGCCCGTCTATGAATCTGAAAGGGTTCATATGGGTGAGAAGACCGATGGGAAAATATAATGGGGAGTGAATAGCAGATGAGGGGGCTGTGGGAGTTAAAGACTGCGGGCAGGAAATCTACAGCAATTTTGGGGCACGAAAATGAGGCTATTTCAACACAGTGTTTCCCAACCGGTTGCACATGTACAATCATTAGGGGTACACGAGAGTAGTCCAGATAATATGTGACGTTAAATCTTTTAAGTTCCATTCCATCCTTTAAGTGTAAAAGTGAAAAAGGGATATAAACACATTTCTCAATATGTAGTAATGCTATGAAAGTATAGCATATACAGAGATAAATTTTATGTAAGGCACGTAGGAGTAAGTAGGAAGACTAGGTAACAGGAGACCTGATGGCCTATGACGAAATTATCTGCTAAAGGACAGTACAAGAGAATGTATAAGAAAGCCAGATAACAGATTTCCTGACCTATGACGGGGTTATCTGCTGGTGAGCAGTACTTGGCAGTACATGAGAAGGCAAGATAACAGAAGACCTGATGGTTCATGACGAGGTTATCTGCTGGTAGACAGTACTTAGCAGTACATAAGGAGGCTAGATAACAGAAGACCTGCTGGCCTATGATGAGGTTTTCTACTGGAGAACAGTATATGGCAGTACACGGAAAGGCACATAACAGAAGACATGATGGTTTAATAACAAGGTTATCTGCCGCGTAAGAGTTGTAGTATCCTAAAGTTCTCATCAATCTAGATGGAGATGCAGTAAGAAGAGTGAAGCAGAAAGTAGTAAATAATGTGGAGGAGAGACAGATAGTTGTAAACATCAGGAAAAGGCTAATAACCTAGGTACTTCAACATCCACAAAATTCCCAATGGATTTCCCCGGTTCCTTTTTTTTTTATTTACACCGAATATCGGGGAGATTTTAGAGTTACTCGAACTATGTAACGTTATTTAGTTCACTACAAATTGTGTTTAGACTGAAATGGCTGTTGGACTTCGTAGTTTCGCGTATCGGGAATAAATTGATATTCTTCCGGTTCATACGGTAAGATTCTAAAAGTACACCGAAAAGGTCAAAGGAACAAGCCCGTGCATGTATATTTCCGCGCGCGCGCGCGAGCACACACACACACATATATATATATATATATATATATATATATATATATATATATATATATATATATATATATATTATCGACGCACAAACAATCGTACATACAAAAATGACACATACACACGCACGACCATGCCCAGTGAAAGCTAGCAGATGACAATGTCAAAGGTGAGAAAGAGAGGCACGTTTAAGGGATAGAGTCGCGGTGGTGGCAGAGAAAACATCAGTGATTGACGAAGGAGGAGACAAGTGTATTGGCTGAGGCACTCACAGTACGTGTGGGAAGAGTGAGAAAAGCACTTACTACATGGGTGTGAGAGTAGAAACGTATTGAAAAACGGAGATCAAGGATGGGATGAGGTACCGGTGGTGGTGGTGGTGGTGGAGAGAGAGAGAGAGAGAGAGAGAGAGAGAGAGAGAGAGAGACAGACAGACAGACAGACAGACAGACAGACACAGAGACACAGCGAGAGAGAGAGAGAGAGAGAGAGAGAGAGAGAGAGAGAGAGAGAGAGAGAGAGAGAGAGAGAGAGAGAGAGGACAACACAGACCATTAGGTAAATTGTGTTATGAAGCAGCTTATTTGGAGAGGTCACAGCCCTAGCGGGCAGATTCAGGTGAGAGGCTAATATCTGGCCGACACTGTACCTGCCTCCGACTCTCAGAGATTGATATATACCGAGCAAAATCCTCTCCCACAGGCCGCCTTATTGCATATAATTTCCGTCCATTAACGACGACCTGTGGAAAACCTAATACATCTCTATGAACATATCAAGAGATACAGAGTCAATCCCATAGAGTTATTCTTCGGTGAAGTTAAAATCGTTTAATTTGTTAAACATTTCCTATAAATGCGTCTGACAGCCTACAGTAATAACGGAAAGAGCATCACATAGCATCTGTAATAAAACTGTGAATGTTATTAAGTCTACATGATTCCTCCTTAACCTCCTCCGAACCACAGGGTCATAACGACCAACACATATGAAAGTTTTTTTTTGATTGACATTGTCACTGCGTCCTTCTGGGAAGCGATGTTGTTGTGGTTACGGTTGTGATATTGTTCTGGGTCTGGTGCCACAGTGATACCAGAGATGCAATGGGATCTGGTTGTTATAAGGGTGCGGTTATGGTGGTAATAGTAGCTCTGTAGGCATGATGTAGGCTGTGGCTGAAGTATATTGAATGTACTGGTAAGTGTAGGTGCGGTTGTAATGGGTGCTTGTACAACAGAAGTGGAATATCTTTTGCTGTGCTGGTGGTAGTGTAGGTTTGGTAGTAGCATCACTGGTATGGCAATGGTGAACTTGCTGTGGAGTGTTTGGTGGTGGTGTTAGTGGTATAGATGTGGGAGGTGTGTGGATATGGGTGTGTCCATGGCGGTACTGGTATGGATGTTACACCGAATTCTAAATATGTGCAAAGCTTATCCTGCGCCTCATGGAAATGGCGTCGGTAAGAGATTATACATATATATATTCTGTGTTTGAAAAACTGCATACTGTATGAATTCGGCATGAAACTTTCTGGGAAGAATCAAGGGATAGGAAAAAAGTTCCCGAGTGTTTGTTAAGAAGGGATGTTTCTTCAGAGGAAGTTCCTCAAAGAGGTCAGCGAAGACAGGAGGATCCGCAAAGGAGCCCTTTAGGAGGGAGAAAGCTTCCTTGACGAGACCCTCGAGTTAACAACACATACACAATGCGAAGTGGGTGCTTACTATAGGGCAAATGGCGGAGCCCTGAAAGCTGTCAGTGCCTCGGTAGCAGGAACTCAAGTTCTGTGCGAGGAATCAATTATGAGAGAACACATCAGTGTGTGTACATGACGAGTCATAGAGCAGCCAACTGAGTATGTGAGTTCGAACCTTGGCGCATTGAGAGATATGATGGTAATAGAGGGCTGTGAGAGAATCTTGGCAGATTGTTAAAAAAAAATAATAGTCCGAATGCGATGGAAATGAAGTCATGGAATAAAATGTTTTCACATTACTAACGGAGGCTTATTTCTTTTTTTCTATGTGGTATAACATCTTTGGAATATGATCTATTGCACTCGTTGCTTCACGAAATGTCTGAAGATACGTTTATTCTCGTATATTCATTAATGTTCTTTTGTTCACTGCAGACGACTTTTGAAAAAAATTAAGGAAAGTGTAACACCAAAATTTATGGACAGAGAATCGAGAATGCATTCCCTTATAACCGACATCTACAAAGGCTTGTACAACAGATTATTCCATCTCATGTTCTGCTGTCACTTGTATAACATGGTCAGAACATGAGAAACACTCGAGGACAAGGATAGTCTATTCCTAACGAAGGGAAGAGTTCATGGTCAGACTCAACACAGAGCAACAAACTAACAATTAGCGTCGTATCCACAAGAGACTTGACAGAATTTCTAAATGTACCCTGAAATCGAAGCTGGCATTGTCGCCCTACAAGTTGTAGGTGCCGATCGTAGTTTCCATCATTCACAAAAAATGCAAACAGTAAAAGACCATTGGGTTTTTTTTCGAGGATATCCGAGATAGTGGAAAAGAACGAAAACAGCGATCAGTGCGGTAAAAGCAGAAAAGCAAGCATATGACTTACATAGCAACATTTAAATTCTGTTGGCAAATAGTCAGTCATACACTTGAAGCGAAGCTTTGTCAAGTTTGTTTTGAAAAACCTATCTCCGGCGATCTTTTCAGCTGCCCTAATTGGTAAATTATTCCTTTATGCCTTTTGACAAATCTGCTGGAGAAAATAATTTTCATTCGAAATTAAACGATTGCCTTCAAGTTTATATCCATGACTATACGTGAAATCAATCAAATCTTGACTTAAATAGCTACTTTGATCGAGACTGTCACAATCATAAAATATTCAGTACAACAAAAATCACCCATAAATCTTTGTTTTTCTTAACTAAATATGTTTACATGTCTTCTCTGTTCTCGGATGTATCTCAAACCAGGAATCATCTTGGTAGCTTGCTGCGGTACCTGCTCTATTTAGTTTGACTTTTTTTCACGCAGAGTGGCTAAAAGAGAATATAATACTCAAGGTGGGGACGCAATCGTGAATTAGGAAGATCAAGGCGTTGTTTCGTGGACGAGTTTGAGTTCCCTGCCGATGAATCCTTGAATTATACTCGCCTTTTGCACTGCTTCTATTCACCGCTCATTTTGGCTTTCGGCTACCCGATGATTTCCTTCATTTACCTTCTTATAAGTTCAGCAGAATCTATACTGTAGACTGCCTCCTCGTTCTAATCACTACGTAAAACTTTTGCCTGTTTAGACATCCAAATTCCTTTTGTCACCTGCCAGTTCATTCCACCAGATTCTACATGTCAGCTTGTGTAGCTGCAGTCCCTAGGTACTGAAGAAGAACAGCTGACCATCACTGCTGCTGCTGCTGGACATCATACAAATCTACTATCTTCCGTCACAGGCGGAAGAAGGACGCCAGTTAATCAATACAGTTTGGATATAAAATGAAAAATAAAGAGGTTCCTCTGGTGAAGCTATCGCTACTAAAAAACAATGAATACGGTCAACAGTAGCAAGTCATATCAATCACACAACACCGTAACTGATCCATTCGGTATCAAGTGTGAGGCATGTCCTAAGACTGACTGACTGGAAGCAGATTTCTTTTTACGTACATCATTGTCCATGTTTTGAAAGTATGTTGTCACTCAAACTGACAAATGATGTTTAAGTGAAAAGAATCATTTTCTACCATGGATGTGGCAGAAGTCAAACGGAAAAACTAGCCCATCCTCCATTAATATTAATCTTTTGAATCACACCGAATCACCTGATGGGTGTAACAAACTACAGCAATCAACCTTTATGATCTCATGACACAGTAGACCTTAGGACATGGCAATGTCTTCGTCTGATGTCCCATATTATTAATCAGGATATTCTGGAAGGTGAGTAAAGACTGAAGAGAAGAGGGAAGAGTTCAGCTGGCCTGGTCGATCTAGCTGAGTCAGATCTGTGACTAAAGAGTCAAATATATCAGAAAGGAACATTATGAAAGCGACTGATCACCTTTGGGAGAGCTCAGCACCAGAAGCTAATGAGATTCCATGCATAATTCTTAAAAAGACAGAGACGACAGAAGAAAAACTTGTCATGAAAATATCAGGCAAAGTAGAGATTAATCAAGCACAGTAGATAGACAACAAAAAATATCATATTTAACACAAGTATAGAAAGGATTTAATCTTAAAACCAAAATTTAAAGTCGATAGCTTAACATCACATATGATCAAGATATACGAGAAATAGCGAAACGCTACATGGAACATGTTATAACTACAGTAACAATCCCATAGACTAAGACCAGCAAGGATTTGCACAAAGACAAGAGTGCACAAAACCAACTTCTACCTCACTAACTAATGACATATATGAATCTCAAATGAAAGGGAAAAGAAAGGACACAAGTACCTTCCTAGATTTTGCTACAGCATTTGACAAAGTCCAACAATACATTGCTCTTAATAGAATGAATTTCAAGTTTCTATTCCTATAAACTCATTCTAAAGTTTTTCGTGGTTGCACCCTTTATAACAGCAATATCCGCAAACATCATCATCCTCACTCTCCTCCATATCCATCTTTTCTTTTCTGATGGGACTCATGTCTCAACCATATGTCATAACCTCTACTAACACCTCCAACTATATAAACTTAATGAACTATGGATTTATAATATATCATTTCACTCCGGTTTTATTCCTAATCGCACTTACATCCCTGCCTGTCCTGAAGCGCTCTTCTCTACCCCTAAAAAGACCTCCACTGCTCTCAATAGCTCCTCCCTCCCCACCTACAAACCCGTCTACACACTCCTAAATCCCTTCCTGTCAGCTGTATCATATGCAATTCCGAATATCATAACATCATAACAACGGTAAACTCTTTTGCCCATATCACCTCCAGTGTCAGTCTCTTCGTAAATATCAGATCCACATCACAAAATCCCTCCCAAAATTCATCCCTGCGCATCTTTTAGTCTACCACATTTTGTAGGGTTTTCTTCAAATGCTCACACTCAGCATCACATCATATCTTATCCTTTTCACTTACCAAAATAATCTGCTTAAGCATTTCCATCCTCCCTCTCAACATCTATGTACGAACGTCTAACTATTTCATTCACCTGATCCCTCACCACATAATCCATTTCAGGCTCTCATTCATTTTACATGAAGGAACATGCAATTTGCATGCTGTGTCTAATGGATCTAAGTTTGGGGGCAAAGAAATTAAACTCCAAAGTGGGTACAGATGTTCGAGCGCCCTTTCTGTGTGGTTCGCTGGTACTCTCTTGCTCAGCTGAAAAATTAAGCCAAAACACCAGAGAGTTGGAGCATAAAAAAAAAATATCTTCGTCTCAAACTTTCTCAACTCGATGGTCGATTTTCAGCAGTGTCGTGACAT
>NC_092256.1:14871888-14889388 GCF_036320965.1 Panulirus ornatus | reverse complement strand
ACTGCTCTATACGACTGTGAAATAACAGTTCGCTGAAATACAGGTTCGAAGAACGCACAGAGAGAGAGAGAGAGAGAGAGAGAGAGAGAGAGAGAGAGAGAGAGAGAGAGAGAGAGAGAGAGAGAGAGAGAGAGGCTGGGTGGGAGAAATGTTTATAAAAAAAGAGTTGGGTAGACGTCACGGCGCGCGCAGGGTATCAAGAGCTCCTCCCATTCATAGGCAGTAAGTGCTACCCCTCGCCCACTACTCCCTCCTCGTCAGGGGCGTGGCTCCGAAGGGCGGGGCACACGCTCGAGCCAAGCCCCAGGGGGAGAGGAGGCGAATGGAGGGCAAGTGAGGAAAAAACGCGAGGTTCTACCTGTGAGGTATGACAGCAGAAACACAGGTGAAGGACATTGTTAAATCTACATGTGTGTAATTGTGTGAATATACATACATATATATATATATATATATATATATATATATATATATATATATATATATATATGATAAGTATTCGCTCTTTCCCTCGTGGAAATTAATACAAGAGAAGAGGGTTTCCAGTCACACCTCCGATCCCTCCTTCCCCCTGAATTCCTTCCCTCTTTTGACGTTTTCTAGAAGCAGGAGATACTTCGGGAGTATTTTTTCTCCCATATCCCCAGAGATACCACAAGACCCTTCACGCATAAGATTTAACTACCATAGAGACGACACTAATCACTAACTACTCAACTGCCCTGCACTCTTTGTACATAGACACACGCACACACACCATCACGATATTCTACGAGCATCGACCACGACTGCTGCAGGAATCACATAAAGATAGAAGAGACTCGTGGGTCAGCATATATATATACATTATATATATATATATATATATATATATATATATATATATATATCTTTTGCGCAATCCATCACTGATTCCCTAAATACATCCCATTCCTCCCCCACTCCCCTTACTTCCATTGTTCTCACCTTTTTCCATTCTGTACACAGTCTCTCCTGGTACTTCCCCACACAGGTCTCCTTCCCAAGCTCACTTACTCTCACCACCTTCTTCACCCCAACATTCACTCCTCTTTTCTGAAAACCCATACTAATCTTCACCTTAGCCTCCACAAGATAATGATCAGACATCCCTCCAGTTGCACCTCTCATCACATTAACATCCAAAAGTCTCTCTTTCGCACGCCTGTCAATTAACACGTAATCCAATAACGCTCTCTGGCCATCTCTCCTACTTACATAAGTATACTTATGTATATCTCGCTTTTTAAACCAGGTATTCCCAATCATCAGTCCTTTTTCAGCACATAAATCTACAAGCTCTTCACCATTTCCATTTACAACACTGAACACCCCATGCATACCAATTATTCCCTCAACTGCCACATTACTCACCTTTGCATTCAAATCACCCATCACTATAACCCGGTCTCGTGCATCAAAACCGCTAACACACTCATTTAGCTGCTCCCAAAACACTTGCCTCTCATGATCTTTCTTCTCATGCCCAGGTGCATATGCACCAATAATCACCCACCTCTCTCCATCAACTTTCAATTTTACCCATATTAATCGAGAATTTACTTTCTTACATTCTATCACATACTCCCACAACTCCTGTTTCAGGAGTATTGCTACTCCTTCCCTTGCTCTTGTCCTCTCACTAACCCCTGACTTCACTCCCCAGACATTTCCAAACCACTCTTCCCCTTTACCCTTGCGCAAAAGATGCTTGTGGCATGAGAAGAGTGGGAGGTGGGCTGTTTAGAAAGGGTAGTGAGTGGTGGGATGAAGAAGTAAGAGTATTAGTGAAAGAGAAGAGAGAGGCATTTGGACGATTTTTGCAGGGAAAAAATGCAATTGAGTGGGAGAAGTATAAAAGAAAGAGACAGGAGGTCAAGAGAAAGGTGCAAGAGGTGAAAAAAAGGGCAAATGAGAGTTGGGGTGAGAGAATATCATTAAATTTTAGGGAGAATAAAAAGATGTTCTGGAAGGAGGTAAATAGGGTGCGTAAGACAAGGGAGCAAATGGGAACTTCAGTGAAGGGCGTAAATGGGGAGGTGATAACAAGTAGCGGTGATGTGAGAAGGAGATGGAATGAGTATTTTGAAGGTTTGTTGAATGTGTCTGATGACAGAGTGGCAGATATAGGGTGTTTTGGTCGAGGTGGTGTGCAAAGTGAGAGGGTTAGGGAAAATGATTTGGTAAACAGAGAAGAGGTAGTAAAAGCTTTGCGGAAGATGAAAGCCGGCAAGGCAGCAGGTTTGGATGGTATTGCAGTGGAATTTATTAAGAAAGGGGGTGACTGTATTGTTGACTGGTTGGTAAGGTTATTTAATGTATGTATGACTCATGGTGAGGTGCCTGAGGATTGGCGGAATGCGTGCATAGTGCCATTGTACAAAGGCAAAGGGGATAAGAGTGAGTGCTCAAATTACAGAGGTATAAGTTTGTTGAGTATTCCTGGTAAATTATATGGGAGGGTATTGATTGAGAGGGTGAAGGCATGTACAGAGCATCAGATTGGGGAAGAGCAGTGCGGTTTCAGAAGTGGTAGAGGATGTGTGGATCAGGTGTTTGCTTTGAAGAATGTATGTGAGAAATACTTAGAAAAGCAAATGGATTTGTATGTAGCATTTATGGATCTGGAGAAGGCATATGATAGAGTTGATAGAGATGCTCTGTGGAAGGTATTAAGAATATATGGTGTGGGAGGCAAGTTGTTAGAAGCAGTGAAAAGTTTTTATCGAGGATGTAAGGCATGTGTACGTGTAGGAAGAGAGGAAAGTGATTGGTTCTCAGTGAATGTAGGTTTGCGGCAGGGGTGTGTGATGTCTCCATGGTTGTTTAATTTGTTTATGGATGGGGTTGTAAGGGAGGTAAATGCAAGAGTCCTGGAAAGAGGGGCAAGTATGAAGTCTGTTGGGGATGAGAGAGCTTGGGAAGTGAGTCAGTTGTTGTTCGCTGATGATACAGCGCTGGTGGCTGATTCATGTGAGAAACTGCAGAAGCTGGTGACTGAGTTTGGTAAAGTGTGTGGAAGAAGAAAGTTGAGAGTAAATGTGAATAAGAGCAAGGTTATTAGGTACAGTAGGGGTGAGGGTCAAGTCAATTGGGAGGTGAGTTTGAATGGAGAAAAACTGGAGGAAGTGAAGTGTTTTAGATATCTGGGAGTGGATCTGTCAGCGGATGGAACCATGGAAGCGGAAGTGGATCATAGGGTGGGGGAGGGGGCGAAAATTTTGGGAGCCTTGAAAAATGTGTGGAAGTCGAGAACATTATCTCGGAAAGCAAAAATGGGTATGTTTGAGGGAATAGTGGTTCCAACAATGTTGTATGGCTGCGAGGCGTGGGCTATGGATAGAGATGTGCGCAGGAGGATGGATGTGCTGGAAATGAGATGTTTGAGGACAATGTGTGGTGTGAGGTGGTTTGATCGAGTAAGTAACGTAAGGGTGAGAGAGATGTGTGGAAATAAAAAGAGCGTGGTTGAGAGAGCAGAAGAGGGTGTTTTGAAATGGTTTGGGCACATGGAGAGAATGAGTGAGGAGAGATTGACCAAGAGGATATATGTGTCGGAGGTGGAGGGAACGAGGAGAAGAGGGAGACCAAATTGGAGGTGGAAAGATGGAGTGAAAAAGATTTTGTGTGATCGGGGCCTGAACATGCAGGAGGGTGAAAGGAGGGCAAGAAATAGAGTGAATTGGAGTCATGTGGTATACAGGGGTTGACGTGCTGTCAGTGGATTGAAGCAAGGCATGTGAAGCGTCTGGGGTAAACCATGGAAAGCTGTGTAGGTATGTATATTTGCGTGTGTGGACGTGTGTATATACATGTGTATGGGGGGGGGGTTGGGCCATTTCTTTCGTCTGTTTCCTTGCGCTACCTCGCAAACGCGGGAGACAGCGACAAAGTATAAAAAAAAAAAAAAAAAAAAAAATATGTGGCAATTTGATCTAACCACCTCGTCAGGTGTGGGGGAAGTCAGTTCGGCAGTCGAGCGCACCAACTTTTCACCGAGGCAGACAGACGAGGCAGGATCACCGTAGGCCAAGTCACACGAAGATAAACCAAAAAAACAACAGGACTAAAGATATACAAGAATACAAGAAAATACCAAGGGATAGAGAACAACATTGAAAGCAAGTTACACCACGTTACGGCAAGCTAAATCACGCTACACCAAGTTACGTATAGGTAAACCAAGGTAGACCAAGGGGCACTCAACTATACGAGGCAGCCACAGATAAACCAAGCAAGCCCAAGCTAGAGCAAGGCATACAAAAGGATACTACTACACCAGATCAGTTGTGCCTTAAAGTGTCATTTATTATTTGCTCACTCCTAGTAATTAAGCATTCCTCGCCTCTCAACCAAACTCAACCCTGATGCGCTCTGATGGCTGTCGAGCGAAGTCTTCATACTCTCATCTCTTTAGTTTTTTTTTTTTTTGCTACTTGAAGTCTTGTGAAAAATATTAGTATGGTTCACACCTGGACACAGTTTAAAGTTCTCTTTCTCCCTATCACTAAGACGAATTACTTGCGAGTAATGAAAATAAAAGGATTCCAAAAGTTTCTCTAAACCCCTGACTGATTACGAGTTTCCCTAAAACAGACAGACACGAAGAATTTGCGAGAGCTTTCCTTTGAAAATAATTTCTTATATATTTCTTTCATACTGTATGCCATTTCACAAAAAAAATATTTAGCCAAAAGCTCTATCGTCTTTTATTATGTATTATACTTTATAAAAATAAAGACATTATCAACCCTAAATCTTAACATTACTCACAGTGTCCTTGAATCATTACCAAATGAAAAGCAAATGAGTAAACAAAACTAATAGAAAACTATGCACTCCTCTAATCAATAAAATATTAAGGGTTCCCAGTACCTAAAATACAGATATACTAGAATAAACTGGTTAAAAAGTAAGATATACAAACATATGTATTCCACCTCAACTATTTTTAAATAATCACCAATACCAAAACATCTATTACCGAGTAAACAGACGACATATTATACTGTCTTTTTAAAATCATTTTCTTCTGTCATATACTTCGTGACACAATTTGATTTCGAGTCACACTTCGTCACAGTATTTTGATGATATATATATATATATATATAATATATATATATAAATATATAATATATATATATATATATATATATAAAAAAACTTGATTTTCTGGTTTAGTTTCAATCATTCAAGCGTCACTTTGTTATATCTATAACCCTGTACTCCGATGTTTTGAAGTGACAGGCAGTATGCCCACCTGAGATGGATGACCTTTCCTCTTCAGAGGCCAGTATGTGACCTTCTATGACCTTGCTATTCCCCTATTACTTTACCGGGTATGCCTCTCTCTCTGGTCTAAGGAGGCCTCTTAGTAAGAAGATATGAGGGGTGAACTCGAGATGGCTCCAGAGCCCTTTAGTATTTCCTTCTCCACCGTCAAATGATACATGTCTTGCTTATGGTTCTTTTATCTTATGAAAAGCCCTGGATCACCCCCACTCTTTTCTAGTGGTGTCCTGCAGCTTCGACTGCGTGGAAATCAGTAGCAGGGAAAGATAGACTCCCCTGGAGTACAGAACCATAATCAGGCAGAGTCCCAGTAACGCCCACGTTTTAGCTATGACTTGTGCCACACTTTTTTTTTTTCGAATTCCATGATCTATCAAGTGATACATATACTTGAACGTCACGTAACATGCATGAGTTTTCACACGTCAGAGGGAGAGACACACACACAGGTATTTCCATCAGTTTGGGAACTTCAGGTAAGGCCACTGCCTGTTTGGACATAGTACCTCTTGATGGCTACCGTTGGTAAGTCTGTCTGCTGACACCTTTACCCTGGTGTTTTCTTACATTTGACACATGTCACTTTGTAACTATAGCCTTCGAACCGCAGCTGATATATGTTCAAGTGTCCATTAGCAGCTGGAGGTATATATGTATGTTGTGCTTTACTCACAAGAACGGATGAAGCTGGTCCTAAGCTAGTCTATAACAACAGTGACACATGTCTAAGCTGTCGAGAATCTGGACAACTCACGTCTTATGTTGTCTTTAATAACAGATGAGGTACGTCTACATTGTCTATAATTTCAGATGACACGCGTCATACATTGTGCATGATAACTAGATGCGACACGCCTCATGTGGTTTATGATCACGTAATTCTCGTATTATGCTGTTATAAGTCATCTAGACACGATCAGCAAGTTTCACACTACCTTGACTCGCCTTTCTTAATATTGTGTTCAAAGCCGATATCATCCGCGACGCACTTTCTGCCTTACATGTTACAGTCTGCCAATATCTGTACTTCCTCAACTTTCTCACTAAACCCCACAACTCTTCTGTCTTCTTTAACTCGCTTGCAGTGTCTTCCTTCGTCTTTTACCCACACCAGAAATGTCTCGGGCATCTATCATCTTGCGAGCCACAAAAAGTAGGTAGTCATCTACCACCAATGTAACACAAATGTTTTAAAGAGTGTGTGCTAGATATCTTAATTTGAATCTGAGGGGTCTCAAGTGTCCTTCTTTGAATCTACCAGCAAATATCACATATATGAACATATTTTCGGTGGATGTGCGTCCTCTCTTCTCTCTCTCTCTCTCTCCCTCTCTCTCTCTCTCTCTCTCTCACTCAATCTATCTAATATATATATATATATATATATAATATATATATAATATATATATAAATATATATAATATATATATATATATATATATAATATGAGGGGAACATATAAGAACTATAATAGTGTAAGTAGTGTTAACGAAGAAAATTAGTCGAACAATCGTTAGTATCACTATATGTATATACATTAGAAATACAAATGCAGGCACTTCTCAGGCTAAACATGCAAACACATAACATCCATGAGTTACAACACACACACACACACACGCCTGCGCTCACACACACGGACGCACGCACACACCACACACACACACACACACACACACAACACACACACACACACACCAGCGCCGCGCAACGCTCATTCCTCACACCATCATAACGCATATTCCACCTGAACTCACCTATGACAAGCGAGATGACAGTTGGAGGTGGGGAGGTGAGAGTGGGAGAAACTGGAGTTGGGGAGGTGGGAGAGGAGATCTGGGAGGGGGATTGCGAAGTGGGAGGGCTCTTGGGTCACAGCAGCGACACATATGCCCCTCTAGCCCGGACAATGGTGTTTGCCCTGTAGGGGTAATCTTCCATGAGCATCAGATGTCGTAGGCGCCTTAGGCGCCACTCACCCACGGATTACGCCCAGGTTGACACACCCCCACTCCTCTTCCCTCACCCCCCTCCAAAATAAAAAACAATCCTCCCCTCCCTGACCCCCCCCCCCTACCAAATAATCCCTGCCCCCTTCCCGTCCCTCCTCTTCCTTGAGGCTACTTGGACGAGAGGGGATATTATCAGTGTTTTTTATCATTCTCTCTTTTTTCCTTTCTACCCAGAGCCTGGAGCTAGGAAAGTGATCACCTGTGATATTTCCTATAGAAGCCCCTGAAGAAGTGACTGAGAGACGACTTTTTGTCCAATATCTACACTGATATGAAATAGGATACTTCTCCACGCCGATATGGACGATTAAAAACAAGTGAGGGATGGGGGAGAATAGGACTAAAGCCCAGGGATCGCAGTATAGCAAGTTGACGCCGGAAAACGCTGCGGGTATGACACTTTAGCATTTGAAATACAGCAAGTAATTTAGTCATGTGAATTTAAGCCGTCGGCGTTTAATCAAATTTGTATGAAGCATTAACACTACTCGCTCAAATTAACGCCAGAGGGGTGCTGGCCTGTATTACTCAGCCAGATCAAACCGGAACGTTGTCTCACTGTGACGAATAAAATCAGAAACAAAAGCATTTTTTGTTCCTCCACGGTATTAGGACTGAAGAGCCCTTCATATATATATATATATATATATATATATATATATATATATATATATATACCTAATCTATACTTTTATATTCCTACCTGACAATCTATATATCTATTCCTCTAATAATAATAATAACAATGATAATAATAATAACCTATATCTCTATCTATCTACATATCTGTTTATCGCTCTATTCATCGTGTGTGTGTGTGTGTGTGTGTGTGTGTGTACAGAGCATCTTTCACTCCGTATAATTTCGTGTTTTTCCTTAAGTAAATAGGCTTTCGTCTTAATGACATATGTAGATCTAAATGTACGTCCTCCAACCACTTATATAAGCATTTTGAGAATAGATACACGGAATAGTATTCCAATATATATATATATATATATATATATATATATATATATATATATATATATATATATATATATATATCAGGTGACATAAACTCACACCCTAATATCGAAGAAATTTATTGAATGTGTTAAGATTGTTTCATGTAACTCCAATGTCCACCACTTCAAAAATACCACTGTGTCAATGCGTAAATGTCTGATTTAAGCAACTACATATCATTTGATATACCACTGCTCTATACGACTGTGAAATAACAGTTCGCTGAAATACAGGTTCGAAGAACGCAGAGAGAGAGAGAGAGAGAGAGGAGAGAGAGAGAGAGAGAGAGAGAGAGAGAGAGAGAGAGAGAGAGCTGGGTGGGAGAAATGTTTATAAAAAAAAAGTTGGGTAGACGTCACGGCGCGCGCAGGGTATCAAGAGCTCCTCCCATTCATAGGCAGTAAGTGCTACCCCTCGCCCACTACTCCCTCCTCGTCAGGGGCGTGGCTCCGAAGGGCGGGGCACACGCTCGAGCCAAGCCCCAGGGGGAGAGGAGGCGAATGGAGGGCAAGTGAGGAAAAAACGCGAGGTTCTACCTGTGAGGTATGACAGCAGAAACACAGGTGAAGGACATTGTTAAATCTACATGTGTGTAATTGTGTGAATATACATAATATATATATATATATATATATAATATATATATATATATATATATATATATATATAAGTATTCGCTCTTTCCCTCGTGGAAATTAATACAAGAGAAGAGGGTTTCCAGTCACACCTCCGATCCCTCCTTCCCCCTGAATTCCTTCCCTCTTTTGACGTTTTCTAGAAGCAGGAGATACTTCGGGAGTACTTTTTCTCCCATATCCCCAGAGATACCACAAGACCCTTCACGCATAAGATTTAACTACCATAGAGACGACACTAATCACTAACTACTCAACTGCCCTGCACTCTTTGTACATAGACACACGCACACACACCATCACGATATTCTAGAGCATCGACCACCGACTGCTGCAGGAATCACAAAGATAGAAGAGACTCGTGGGTCAGGGTATATATATACATTATATATAATATATATAATATATATATATATATATATAATTCTTTTGCGCAATCCATCACTGATTCCCTAAATACATCCCATTCCTCCCCCACTCCCCTTACTTCCATTGTTCTCACCTTTTTCCATTCTGTACACAGTCTCTCCTGGTACTTCCCCACACAGGTCTCCTTCCCAAGCTCACTTACTCTCACCACCTTCTTCACCCCAACATTCACTCCTCTTTTCTGAAAACCCATACTAATCTTCACCTTAGCCTCCACAAGATAATGATCAGACATCCCTCCAGTTGCACCTCTCAGCACATTAACATCCAAAAGTCTCTCTTTCGCACGCCTGTCAATTAACACGTAATCCAATAACGCTCTCTGGCCATCTCTCCTACTTACATAAGTATACTTATGTATATCTCGCTTTTTAAACCAGGTATTCCCAATCATCAGTCCTTTTTCAGCACATAAATCTACAAGCTCTTCACCATTTCCATTTACAACACTGAACACCCCATGCATACCAATTATTCCCTCAACTGCCACATTACTCACCTTTGCATTCAAATCACCCATCACTATAACCCGGGCTCGTGCATCAAAACCGCTAACACACTCCCCTTTAGCTGCCCCAAAACACTTGGGCCCCTCATGAACTTCTTCTCATGCCCAGTGCATATGCACCAATAAACAAACCCCCCTCTCTTTCCCTCAACTTTCAATTTTTAACCCAAATAATCGAGAATTTACTTTCTTACATTCTATCACATACTCCCACAACTCCTGTTTCAGAGTATTGCTACTCCTTCCCTTGCTCTTGTCCTCTCACTAACCCCTGACTTCACTCCCCAGACATTTCAAACCACTCTTCCCCTTTACCCTTGCGCAAAAAATGCTTGTGGCATGAGAAGAGTGGGAGGGGGGCTGTTTAGAAAGGGTAGTGGTGGTGGGATGAAGAAGTAAGAGTATTAAATGAAAAAAGTAGAGAGAGGTAAATGGGGTGCGTAAGACAAGGGAGCAAAGGGGAACTTCATGAAGGGCGTAAATGGGGAGGTGATAACAAGTAGCGGTGATGTGAGAAGGAGATGGAATGAGTATTTTGAAGGTTTGTTGAATGTGTCTGATGACAGAGTGGCAGATATAGGGTGTTTGGGTCGAGGTGGTGTGCAAAGTGAGAGGGTTAGGGAAAATGATTTGGTAAACAGAGAAGAGGTAGTAAAAGCTTTGCGGAAGATGAAAGCCGGCAAGGCAGCAGGTTTGGATGGTATTGCAGTGGAATTTATTAAGAAAAGGGGGGTGACTGTATTGTTGACTGGTTGGTAAGGTTATTTAATGTATGTATGACTCATGGTGAGGTGCCTGAGGATTGGCGGAATGCGTGCATAGTGCCATTGTACAAAGGCAAAGGGGATAAGAGTGAGTGCTCAAATTACAGAGGTATAAGTTTGTTGAGTATTCCTGGTAAATTATATGGGAGGGTATTGATTGAGAGGGTGAAGGCATGTACAGAGCATCAGATTGGGGAAGAGCAGTGCGGTTTCAGAAGTGGTAGAGGATGTGTGGATCAGGTGTTTGCTTTGAAGAATGTATGTGAGAAATACTTAGAAAAGCAAATGGATTTGTATGTAGCATTTATGGATCTGGAGAAGGCATATGATAGAGTTGATAGAGATGCTCTGTGGAAGGTATTAAGAATATATGGTGTGGGAGGCAAGTTGTTAGAAGCAGTGAAAAGTTTTTATCGAGGATGTAAGGCATGTGTACGTGTAGGAAGAGAGGAAAGTGATTGGTTCTCAGTGAATGTAGGTTTGCGGCAGGGGTGTGTGATGTCTCCATGGTTGTTTAATTTGTTTATGGATGGGGTTGTAAGGGAGGTAAATGCAAGAGTCCTGGAAAGAGGGGCAAGTATGAAGTCTGTTGGGGATGAGAGAGCTTGGGAAGTGAGTCAGTTGTTGTTCGCTGATGATACAGCGCTGGTGGCTGATTCATGTGAGAAACTGCAGAAGCTGGTGACTGAGTTTGGTAAAGTGTGTGGAAGAAGAAAGTTGAGAGTAAATGTGAATAAGAGCAAGGTTATTAGGTACAGTAGGGGTGAGGGTCAAGTCAATTGGGAGGTGAGTTTGAATGGAGAAAAACTGGAGGAAGTGAAGTGTTTTAGATATCTGGGAGTGGATCTGTCAGCGGATGGAACCATGGAAGCGGAAGTGGATCATAGGGTGGGGGAGGGGGGCGAAAATTTTGGGAGCCTTGAAAAATGTGTGGAAGTCGAGAACATTATCTCGGAAAGCAAAAATGGGTATGTTTGAGGGAATAGTGGTTCCAACAATGTTGTATGGTTGCGAGGCGTGGGCTATGGATAGAGATGTGCGCAGGAGGATGGATGTGCTGGAAATGAGATGTTTGAGGACAATGTGTGGTGTGAGGTGGTTTGATCGAGTAAGTAACGTAAGGGTAAGAGAGATGTGTGGAAATAAAAAGAGCGTGGTTGAGAGAGCAGAAGAGGGTGTTTTGAAATGGTTTGGGCACATGGAGAGAATGAGTGAGGAGAGATTGACCAAGAGGATATATGTGTCGGAGGTGGAGGGAACGAGGAGAAGAGGGAGACCAAATTGGAGGTGGAAAGATGGAGTGAAAAAGATTTTGTGTGATCGGGGCCTGAACATGCAGGAGGGTGAAAGGAGGGCAAGAATAGAGTGAATTGGAGTCATGTGGTATACAGGGGTTGACGTGCTGTCAGTGGATTGAAGCAAGGCATGTGAAGCGTCTGGGGTAAACCATGGAAAGCTGTGTAGGTATGTATATTTGCGTGTGTGGACGTGTGTATGTACATGTGTATGGGGGGGGGGGTTGGGCCATTTCTTTCGTCTGTTTCCTTGCGCTACCTCGCAAACGCGGGAGACAGCGACAAAGTATAAAAAAAAAAAAAAAAAAAAAAAATATATATATATATATATATATATATATATATATATATATACATATATGCAAGAACAGCAATTATGTAAGGAATACATCTGCTGGTGTCGCAAAGATTCAAACGCCGTATGACACGGAAGAAGAGACAGGACAAGATCCACGTAACAAACCACTCACTTATGGCAGACGTAAGAACAATTGGGTAAAAACACACAAGAAGGAAACAGCATCCGAAAGGTTGGTAAGGGAGTGGTGTTGCACGGTGGAAGGTAATGAATCTGTAAGAACGTATCAAGCCGCCGACAAATACCCTGCTGGTTATGCCGTAGAATGAGGCAATGCTGGGTAGATATCTGAGAGGGGAAAGACAGTATTCCTAAGACTGCTGATGTACGAGAAAATATGAGGGACATCATTTCTATCTCATGCCAAAATATATATATATATATATATATATATATATATATATATATATATATATATATATATATATATATACATACATATATATATATCCCTGGGGATAGGGGAGAAAGAATACTTCCCACGCATTCCCGGCGTGTCGTAGAAGGCGACTAAAAGGGGAGGGAACGGGGGGCTGGAAATCCTCTCCTCTTGTTTTTAATATTCCAATAAAAGGAACAGAGAAGGGGGACAAGTGAGGATTTCCCTCAAAGGCTCAGTCCTCTGTTCTTAACGCTACCTCGCTAACGCGGGAGATAGCGAATAGTAAAAAAAAGAAAATTACATATATATATATATATATATATATATATATATATATATATATATATATATATATATATATATATATGTGTGTGTGTGTGTGTGTGTGTTTCATGCGAAAGGTAAAAGACAGACTCCATATTTTTCGACCACTTTACACCCCTCTTGTAACGTAGATGTGGCCAAAAGCGTACCACTATCTATCTCGAAAAATCTGCAACTGATGTCAGTGTCTATCTTAATTCGGGCGAAGAGATGCGATAGATCATGCTCTCTATAACCATTTCCGGCGAAAAGAACTCCTGTTTTAATGAAGTTGTGTAGTGTACGTCCGCAGGACTGATTTAGTACCCTGGTGGACGTTTTGTGTTCGAGTGAAGAGCGCTTTCGGTAGAAAATGAGCAATCCATCTGTTTACCTATCTATCCGTCTACCTACCTATTATATATATATATATATATATATATATATATATATATATATATATATATATATATATATATATAATGGGAAACAGATGAAAAGAAAATCACACATGCAAGGAGCAACGAACTGTGTAGGATTGTGAACTGATCACTCGGGCGGAATAGTAGATATATCCAAAAGAAAACATGTCTATTTAATATAAATATGACAAACTCTTGATATGGAGACAAGAGAGATTTTACCAATGAGGGTTTCTGATAAAGTATTGAAGTTTTCAAGTCACCTAATGCTTACAGAGCCAATCATTTTTTTCCAGTTTCAGCACTTCTCGCAATATGGGTACCTGACTTTCCAAGTTTGTGACCCTTGCATCACACAAGTCATTAACGGATCAAATATTTGTAATTTTTTTTTTTTACTCTGTTTTGAATCACGGGCCATTTAGTTTTATGGACCTCTTTCCTAGCTCGAGGAAGCCGTTGGCTGAGCCACCTAGCATAAACGATGTGGAAATTAAGCAAGGCATAAACCTTTTGAACTCCAGCAATAACCATCTGAAACTGGACTCGTATCAGACGCAAAGTAAATCCACGAACGTCTTCTTACAAGTTAAATTTCCCGTACTTAACCCATTAACAAAGGTAGGGATGATACCGGTGACGTGTGTGCTTTCAACTCTGGGCCAGGCTTTAATTACTTAAAAATGTGAACATGTCCATTTCCCACGTCCGTGTCTCAGACTGTGTTTTTCAAATCTGTTATATACATATATATATGATACATAAATATATTTACACACACACACACTCATATATATATATATATATATATATATATATATATATATATAATCTTAGGTATATAATTTTGAAAAATTGAGGTAGAGTTCCGTTACTGACGCGTCAATAGGACCTCCAGACGACTGCACCTAAAATATGTTGCCCATCGGAGGAAGTGATCTGAATGTGATGCCGTGAAATTGCTTCAAGAAGAGAGTAATGGTGTGTGTGTGTGTGTGTGTATATATATATATATATATATATATATATATATATATATATATATATATATATATATATATATTCCTGTGAGTACAAGGGGAAAATGAAACACGATAAGTTCTGTAGTGCACTTTCCTGTAATAATCACATCATCAGGGGAGATACAAGAAAGAAATATAAGTCAGCTGATATACAACGAAGAGACGTAGCTAAGACGCCATTTGGTAAACACGTGATTATCCAAGACAGGCAACGAGCGTATCATAAACTTATTATGTGGACAAGAAGGGGAATTGTTTACAACTTTTATCAACAATAAAGCTATCCAATTTGTATAGGCCTTCACTGATATTAAGGTTATAATTCTTTATGTATTTAATGATAGAAGATTTAATGATATTTCTCGTGGTATTGGAGTTAGAGTTAATAACTGAGATGGCAGAGTTAATAACTGAGATGGTATTACTCCAGTCAATACAAAGATCATAGTTCTTGTACTATATCTATTTTGCTCAAGTCTAACAGAAAGATCCTTACCAGTCTGCCCAACATAAAACTAATTACAATTTCTACATGGCACTTTATAGATGCACCCTGGAGAATTTAATGGAGAGTTCTTAAGACATTCTTTATAGTAATTATTGTTGCTAAAGGCAACATTTACATTAAAAGGATTTAAGCAACATGGGAAGTAAAAAATCTTTCTGTTAGACTTAAGCAATATAGATATAGTATAAGAACATGACAAGAATCAAATGCCTTGTTTAATCACGTTAGAAACTATGATCATTGTATTGAATGGAGAAATGCCATCTTAGTTATTAACTCTAACTCCTGTGCCACGAGAAATATCACTGAATCTTCTATCATCAAACACACAAAAAATTATAACCTTGATATTATTGAAGGCCAATACAAATTGAATAGCTATGTAGTTGATAAGATTTGTAAACAATTCCCCTTCCTGTCTACATAAATTCATAATACGCTCGTTGTCCGTCTTGGGTATTCACATGTAACAAAAGGCGTCCTAGCTACGTCTCTTCGTTGTATATCAGCTGACTTATATTTCTTCCTTGTATCTCCCCTGATGATATGATTATTACACGAAAGTGCACTACGGAACTTATCGTGTTTCATTTTCCCCGTGGACTCAAGAATATACTTAATCACGCGCAAATTGTGATCCAATATATATATATATATATATATATATATATATATATATATATATATATATATATATATATATATCAGTTCATTAGCAAAACATATAAGTGTAAACTGAATATCACCTAAGCTCTATTTACAAATAATTGGCAGCCCAAATTCGTATAAACTGACCCTAAAAATACATATCTAGTATACTTAAAGATAAAATATCAAAAATTCCTTTTTGGAGGGGTAGGTAGGTAACGAGTACAAAAGACATGGACGTTTTATTCACGACAGATTCCTCTTCAAATAGAGAGAGAGAGAGAGAGAGAGAGAGAGAGAGAGAGAGAGAGCCTTACGAGTACTCACTACGAGATTTTCCCAAAGAACATGGCCCGCACGTAACGCTCAGTGCTGTAAAATCTAAGTTAACGAAGAACGAGTCATGTGAGATACGTAACATCAAGAGTTCTGTGTGCGAGATTGAGAGACTGTGTGCTTGTGGGATGAAAACCAGTATCCCACGAATGAGGGTGGCAGAAACAAAAGACTCTTACCCAAGTCAAAGGAAAAATTTGACTACCTATGATGAGCTGGCTGACCAAACGGCCTCCACAAACCCTCCCGAGGTAGCGTTAAGAACAGAGGACTGAGGCTTAGAAGGAATATCTCTGTCTTGGAAAATCGAAAACGGGAGGGGAGAATTTCCAGCTCCCTGATCCCTTCCCTTTTAGTCGCCTGCTTCGATACACAAGGAATGCGTGGGAAGTATTCCTTCTCCCCTCTCCCCAGATATATATATATATATATATATATATATATATATATATATATATATATAGTTGGGATATAGTGAGCTGAACTCATTACCTAATTCCCAAAGCATGAAAATGATCCGTTATTCACCTCTGAAGAGTAAGATTGGTATGAAAATACCTTGAGAATTTGGTCAAAGTTGGAAGATCAACATTGGAGAAATCTTACTCAAATCCCATCATCCAGACTGAATTTTAGGATGCAGGGTTCAAATAAGGCAACAACATCATATCTACGTCCCCCTCCCATATTCATACCAGGTGATTCGAATCAATAACACAGACCCAGAAAGAAATGGAACATTCATCTGGAAAAAACACATATCTTTTGTGCTTAATTACTAACATTAACAGATGAACGTCAACCTCTACCAACCCTGGAGGTTCCTAAACCTGCATTTGTTTTAATTAAGATTTAATTAAAGCTCAACAACCTACGAGTTATGCTGCACTCTGTTTACTGAAACATTACGTGTACATTTGTATTATACAAGACATCCCGTTCTCGCGCGATGCATTGTGCACTTGCTGCTGCTGTATTATCCACAGGTAATGATGCATTAAATATGGCGGCTGTTATACACAGGTTTGATGAGTCATACAATGACTACGAAAATCTGCTGAACAAAAAGTCAAAATTACAGGCGAAAAGGGTGATGAATTAGGCTTCTTTGTGTTCATGTAAGTATCAGTGAGGTGTTCAAGGCTTCGAGGTTAACAATTGGTGATCGGTAATATCAATGGGTGGCCTAAAATGCCATCTAATATCTTACAATACCAACTGGTGCTAAATGATATCAGTTAATGTTTAAGATATCAGCTGGTGTTCCAAGATACAACTGGTAGTGTAAGACATCAGCAGATAACCAGCTATACTAGTTGGTGGTTTCCAAAACCAGCTGGCGGCCTAAGATAGCAGATGCTATTCTTAGATACCAGCTGCTTCCTATATAAACCAACTGAGTGAGTAAGATATCAACTGATGTTTTAAGATACCAGTGCTATCAAAGATATCAGATATCAACTGATGTTTTAAGATACCAGTGCTATCAAAGATATCAAACAGTTTCAGCCCATGAACGACAGCCCGTTTCTAAAGCTTTGAAGAAAGATACTGAAG
>NC_092256.1:14864388-14866888 GCF_036320965.1 Panulirus ornatus | reverse complement strand
ACAGTCACCTGACTACCACCACCACCACTGCTCACACACAAGATCAATAATCATTCGCCAGTTATCCTCACTCGAGACGCTCCCAGCCTTCAACAGTGCACTGTCTGTCTCCGTCTCTCTCTCATGATCTACATCCCTTCCTAACTTCAATCATCATAGATCTATGTAACTATTTCAGCAATCCCTTACCTTCTAACACAACGGCAGCGTCTTCCTGAAGTCTGATTCACATCTCTCTCTAAATGGCTTCTCCACACCCAATAGTCTGATGGTGTTATTTATATATATATATATATATATATATATATATATATATATATATATATATATATATATATATATATATATCATTTTTCTATCTAATCGCACTGTTTATTCTTTCCACCCCTACTGTAATACACGGTGATCATCCACATCCACTTGTTGCATTATTCATCCAACCATACTTTGGATGAAGCCTCATGTAAAAACTAGGATGAGTTTAATTCAAAATGACGACTCCTTGAATATCCTTATATATCCGCACTCTAAGACACCAAATTACTGAGACACAATCGCATCTTAACTCTCGCATTATCAACTTCCTGTTCCTGTTTACCTACCATTAACCGTACGCTGGTCATTACTCTGTTACTCAAAACCCTTCACAAACACAAGTTTTCCCGGGGTGAATTTGCAATGACATCGCCTCCACCCCCATACTTTTCATACACCGGAAAGCTTCTTGCTTTCATTCACCTCACTCGCGAGATTTACCATCTGATCAACTTCTTTGATTCCCAAAGCCTAACAGCAAAATCAATATTACTCATTTGCTTTATTTCAACAATGGTTCTGCCATCACCACAATTGATTCATCTCACTCATGTTTTTCCGTGCCATTGAAAAGAAGTTTGACAATCAGAATTCATCTTTATCACTTACTTCACATTTTTTTTTTATTTAGGTCAATGATTTCCCTCAGACAAGCACCATTTCCATCATAGTTCCTGTATAGTATTCAATAGCTTTCAATGCACAGCAAGGAGATTTAGCTGCACTTCATTTCAACTTGCCTTATCATACGTCTTCCCTGGAATTTATGTACGACATTCATTTTCTTCTTTTTAAGGCTTCCTGCCCAGCTAGCCTAGGTGCAGAAATATGGTCTACCACTAAATCCTCTTTATTCTCAATCCACAAATGTTTCAGCAAATCTTATCATGCATCGAGTCACGATCCTATAAGTACCTCACCACTTATAGCAAAAAGGATCAACTACTCTATAATCATTCCTACTTTTTCTACTTTTAAACTGTGTGTGTACTTTTTAAGTACTATTTGAGATCTGAGTTTTTGAGGAAATTAAGAAGAGAGAAGAAAGGATAAAGACGTGAAAAAGACTATTTGGTGTTTTCAGGTGAAGTTATAAAGAATTACTAAGGACCGAGGCAACAGAGGCATCACGTATTTGAGAGAAAAAAACAAAGCTAAAAAGCGCTCATGCATGTGCGAAAGTCCTTTTCACTTCTATCACTGGATACAAATTGACGATGTGTATTAAGTGATTTCCAGATACTGTGAAATACCTGCATCTGCTACTTAGAATGTTCTGACAAATTAGAGAATGTTCTGACAAAACTATCATTTTGGCCTTATAACGATTAAATCATATATATATATCCATTCAAAACGCATACATTCTCTCAAGATTAGATTGTCCCAACAGATCACGGAGACCTTGCATTGTCTGGTAATCAATAGCCATAGGCCTCCAGTGTATACATGTATGCATATAATTCTATGCACGAATACACAGTCGCTGACAATGATTGTACACGATATATAAATGCGAGTAGGGAAAAGAAATACTGGTATATGAGAAACGAACTGACATATAATTTACTTTCAATGAGTCATATACAGGGATTTGCTATCGTAAACGGGATGATTGGAATCAACTACGTTAAATAAACGTGTGATATATATATATATATATATATATCCCCTCCACCCCCATATTTTTCATACACCGGAAAGCTTCCTCCTTTCATTCACCTTACTCGCGAGACTTATCATCTGATCAAGTTCTTTGATTCCCACAGCCTAACAGCAAAATCAATATCACTCATTTGCTATATTTCAACCATGGTTCTGCCACCACCACAATTGATTTATCTCTCATATTTTTCCGAGCCATTGAAAAGACGTTTGACAAAGAGAATTTATCTTTATCATTTCACACTTATATATATATATATATATATATATATATATATATATATATATATATATATATATTCGCCATTTCCTGCGTTAGCGATGTAGCGTTCCTGAACAGATGATCGAGCCTTAGAGAGAAATCTCGTTTGGCCCCATTCTCTGTTCCATCTTTTGGAAAAGTAAAACTGGGAGGATTTCCAGGCCCCGGCTCCTGCCCCTTTTAGTCGCCCTCTACGACACGCAAGGAATAAGTGGGAAGTATTTTCTCACCTATCCCCGGGATACATATATATATATA
>NC_092256.1:14824388-14859388 GCF_036320965.1 Panulirus ornatus | reverse complement strand
CGTTTCGCTTGCCACTACTGCTGCTGCCGATGTTTCCCGCTGCTGCAACTGCTTGCTCTGCAGGACGCTAAAATAAGGTGTTCAATGTATGGCAGAGAATGTGCAAGGGCTTAGGAAAGAGCCACTTCATATTTAGCCGAATCCCTTAAACACGACGGTACAGACCTTGGCTACGACGGTACGATCCTTTGGAGTGTCATATGGCCCCGACCTTTGACCTAAGAGGGTCATCAAAAGCCGGGCAATCTTACAAAGGAAGTCGTACTCAGTGGTTGTACTATAGCGAGTAATGATCGCACAATCGAGTTCAGATGTCGTACCGTCGTGTTCAAGGGTGGTACAGTAGAGTTCAGCTGTGCCGCCGTGCTCATGAGCATCATAGCAGAGCGCAAAACAAAATGCAGTGGCTAAAGAAGGAAAACCTGTAAAAATTCGAAAGTAAAATTAATGCGTCGTACATATATATAGCAGTCCTGAACAGTGCGCTATAGATATCCGACGCGCATATAGATTTTAGCAGAACGGAATCATTTATAGGAGAAAATTATGTCACTGGCAGAAGGTTGTATCATATTTAACACAGATGTGTAGTTTGTAATGAATGAAGCTGTATTTCAAGGCAAAAAAAAATGAGGTATGGAAACAGAAAATATTTATAGAGCAGTTAGTTGTAATATATATATATATATATATATATATATATATATATATATATATATATATATATATATATATATATATGGTATACAAAAGCATAAGAATTGGGTAAGCGTCCAAAAGTATGTATAACAAACTAGTAACACAGTAAGCTCCATGTGCTGCAGTAGAGAGAAGTGTGTTTTCCTTGGCAGAAAGTATACGCAGTGCACCATACGCTTTTGCATCGGCTTGAAAGCAAAATCTTACGGGAAGAAAATCAACATACGAGTACTGAGGAAAAAACACGACAATGTCTTTTAGCAAGAAATTCGCATATGTAAATCCCCAACTCTATGTCACGCGTAAAAGAATCGATAATGCTTGGCAGAGGACAACAGAAGACCAGCCAATAACAGATGTGTGGTTTTATAGCTTCAAGTAAGATAATGACCATGCAATGAAAAATATACTTTGCAACAGTAAAATGTAAAATAAGATAAAGATATATAAAATATAACGTAGTGACAGTACCAATACGATGAATGATAGGCTACTTCCAAAATATAACGTAGTGAAAGTACCAATACGATGAATGATAGGCTACTTCCAAAATATAACGTAGTGACAGTATCAATACGATGAATGATAGGCTACTTCCAAAATATAACGTAGTGACAGTATCAATACGATGAATGATAGGCTACTTCCAAAATATAACGTAGTGACAGTATCAATACGATGAATGATAGGCTACTTCCAAAATAGCCAATCCTTTAACCATTGCCCTACAATATTTCGCCGATTCGTTACTGCCCTTAGCTTTAATGACAGTCAGTCTTTCAACCACAGTCAGATACAGCACTTCATTGTTATGATATTAGCCTTAGCTTGTAAGATGATCAATATTTGTACCATCGCCAGACACAATATTGCACTGCTATATCGCTACCCTTGGCTCGTCATGAGATATGGCCTATCTAAACACTATAATGTATGTACACGCAGCAAAAAAAAAAAGAAAAAAAAAATTACACCACTTGAACGATAGGTCTCAGAAATGATTACCTGTTAACTTAAAGAAGTTAGTACGGACAGATTTTCACGTCCGTATGTCATTTTGTTACTCTGAAAGCGTAAAGATCGTTTTTGTGCTGCGTGTATGATGAATGGCTGATCATAAAGAGATCGACGCTTATGTTCGATATTGGTGATGTCTAACGGACATACCATAATATAGTTACCTCACTGAACGGTCTATCGAGAGGAAAGAGCCAATGTACAGACTGTAAATCCCTGAAAATACGATCAGAACTATTTCATCTTCCGAGTTTATTTACATGTAGACTGAAACCCTTCTCGACTGTTGGATAATCAAAACAAAAACAGTGGTACAACCTCAAGAACTTCCATGAGTCAGCGAGGAGCACCAAGATCAGACAAGTAAATGGCCACCACAAACGTTTCCTTGGTTTACCCCGACAGCTTAATATACCGTGAGAAATATATCATAAAAGTCAGCTCAAACCATATTAGCTGTAGATAGAAATCCGTTAAATCAACTTTATGTTTCTTATCAGAGACTCAGAAATACATTTTCTTTTTTTCGTTAAGTACACAAAAGCCAAAAAGAAGTTTGAACCAATAAAACGATAGAAGCTGTTTCTTGAACAGAACACTCCTTAGGGACAGTTAAAATAAAATACAGATGGAAAGACATGAGAGAAGGTGAAAACGCAGAGAGAGAAAGTAGAGGAAGGAATTAGACAAGGGAGAACAGACGGACAGAATGACAGACAGACATTGACAAAGAGAGAGAGAGAGAGAGAGAGAGAGAGAGAGAGAGAGAGAGAGAGAGAGAGAGAGAGAGAGAGAGACGACAAATGTAGGGAAAGAGCGACGCGGGAGATTGAGGGGAAAAGAGAAATACAGTAACTTATGGAAAACAGACGAAGCAGATTGATGAAAAGAGACAAACAAGAACGTTAAAGACCGAGTAAAGAAACAGACGGAGATACGGCCACACAAGATAAGGAGACAAAATGGAACTAACGGGATAGAGACAGGCAGCAGACGAAGAGACAGAGTGAAACAGTACATGAAAAGACAGCATATAAGACAGTAAACGATGAGACAGCATGAGATAGTAGATGGACAAAGCGAAACAGTTCAACAACAAAGACTGGAATGCACCCTCTGCAAATGGTTGTGGATGAGGCTGGGCTGGTTGGTGGTGAGGCAGTGAACGGCGACAGTTGACGATGACAGAGAATGGTCTCCAGCGCCACCCGCATTTTGAACGAGGAATACTTCCGACTGGAGACAATGAAGCTAGGGGTCGAAGCAAATTACTTAAGGAAAAAAAAAAAAATCTGAAAATTTACGAAACCGCTCTGTACAACCATAAAGCTACTCGCAAAGAATTAAATTTCTTATGAACATTTAGTTTTAAACACACCATTAACGTCTCGTATATGATACTATTTCTACATAGCCCTCCTTTTAGCTATGAATCTCTCATAACCCCCATCTCTGTCTATATTCCTATTTACCCAACTACGTCAAACATAGAATAACATTATACATCGACATCTGCTATCTACATCAATAATCTTAATGCTTCAATCATTTAAGCGCTGTACGCGTCAAGAAGAACTCACTCCAACAATACCCACCCGCTCACTCTCTCTACATACTAATCTATGATACACAATTTTGAGTGTCTATTGACCTACCATCGACATTTCAGTTCATCAATTAGGACATTACTTTCCTCCCTATTCAGGACAAATATATAATGATTTTCTGAAGACCGTAAGAAGAGGCGAGGTATCAAAGCTTACGCATTTTCGAAGAAAGTTTATGCTAGCGAACGAGTCATCCTTTCGAGCTTACTAAACAGGATTCAAACACCCTTTCCACCTTACTAAAATAGGATTCAGAGTCTTGAAAAACTGATGCTGTACACCTTAGGTTAACTCTTATCAACATCATACCTACATTACCTGCCTGCGTGTGTGAGGTTCTCCCTCCTATACGAAACATGAGAACAAATACAGCAGCAGTTTAATGGGTCCTTTCGAGGCTGTCTGCGATAGTGGAAAAGATCAGAAATAAAGAAATAAGTGCTGTATTCGTACAAGAACAAACAGACGACTTAGGATGAAGTATGTATACACTTTGCATGGAACTAAGGAGACACGAATCAATCTTCAACCATACTTTAGCTGGTTGTTTGGCCAGCAGAGCAAACGTTAACGTTGAAGTTTCACGACGTATTGATCAGATTTTCTCAATACAGGCTGTGAAGAGCATGAATATGCCATCCTCACCATAGATGCCTCATTAGGTTTCAAATTACAACTGCTCCCTTGTCTGAGTTAACGTGGCAGTGTTTTCCCCTCTTACTTCCTATTACTCTTCCAGAAGACTTCATCTAAACCCCTACATGCACTTCGGTACGACCCTTGCGCAAACGATGGTACAAGCGGTAAGCATGACGGTACAACCACAGTGGCCGCAACACAACGACCCTTAACCATGATATTACGCTCTCTGAGCATGACGCTCCACGTCCCTCAAACACGACGACATCGTCATCGATTCTATGTAATGACCAGTTCAGAACTCACTCCAGTACACCCAAGGGTAGTACTGTTTATGCTCGATCGTCATGCCGTCGTGTACAAGAGTAGTACTACTGTGCCCCGGGATGTACGGCTCGTCCCAATGTAGATGAAATATGCCAGATCCTTGTTAGTGTGCTGTTTTTATTTCACTCTAACTTTTCCCCTCTATTCTATTTTCAACAAGCTTATGCTTATTTATATAATAATTCATCTTATTTCCATGAGTTTTGATAATTCCGGTCTATGTATACAGAAAATCATAAGTTACATGGCAAGCAAATGTAGAGGAAAATAAAAGAATAAATAGTTTACGTTAATTTGATACGAATATCAACAACGAACTATTGTCTCGAAGGCATACCTTAGCGAGACTGTCAAATGGCGAGCAGATTCGTGTGTGGTTAATACATCTGAACACATCTGCTCAAAAAATACATCTTTACCTTCTTGTGGCCATCCATCCCCTGAGGAATGTTTCCTACGTCACCATCGCAAATTAGTCAGAGAAATGAAGGTTCTGGGCTTATACTTCGTCCCCTTCCTCTTCTCAAACGGAGTCATAGAGAATATGAAATGTCGTGTATTATTCAGCTGCTGAACTCAAGATGAGAGAGAGAGAGAGAGAGAGAGAGAGAGAGAGAGAGAGAGACAGACAGAGAGAGACAGAGACAGAGACAGAGAGAGAGAGAGAGAGAGAGAGAGAGACAGAGAGAGAGAGACAGAGAGAGAGAGAGAGAGACAGAGAGAGAGAGAGAGACAGAGAGAGAGAGAGAGACAGAGAGAGAGAGAGAGAGAGAGAGACAGAGACAGAGAGAGAGACAGAGAGAGAGAGAGAGAGAGACAGAGACAGAGACAGAGAGAGAGAGAGAGAGAGAGAGAGAGAGAGAGAGAGCCCAACTTACCTAAAAATATTTAAGTTTGGCGGTGAAGCAGGTCTAGAGTGTAGTGATCATCCGATATACTACTTGCTTAATCAGTACCGTAAACGAGAGAGAGAGAGAGAGAGAGAGAGAGAGAGAGAGAGAGAGAGAGAGAGAGAGAGAGAGAATTATTTGTATTCATATCTTTCCTTTCCCGAGATCAACATTAACCCTGCTATATCCGGCTTCCTAGATAAGCGAACGTATTATCACAGTCCAACAACCTATGATGGAATATTTGACTGGGTTTATCTTAAAGACTGTATTTCTTATCGTGGCCCTGTTCCACTGGCGGGTTCTGACACACCACAAAGTCTCTCCTCCTGACTCTTAAGAATTTTTCTTACAAATTTGTCGTACGCATGTATGAACAGTCTTCCTTTACGAAGATATCTTAAAAATTTCTTTTGACGTGTTTCGATTACAAATTACTCATCCAGGAAGAGATTATGAAGGAATAATGCATATGCATTATGACCTGTATAAATATAGGATTATCTACGTTTGATATAGGGAAGAGATGATCTCAGAATAGGTTAGTGAGGTCTGCATTGCTCCTCATAAATTGCATATTTCTAGATAATGTTTTATGGGTTTCATGACTCCAAAAGAGCTGTATCATGTTAAATGAAGTAGATTCCACACATACATTGATATTATTATATGAATACTAAGAGATTCTTTCAAATCTCCATTACCAAAAAGTTCTAAAATAAAAGCACCTAGAACACACACACACACACGAGATCGGGCCTCTACGAGTGTAAAACTTCGTCCCCATACAATAAAATGGGTAATTACGAGGGCATTTGCTTTATATTGGTAAACGTAATTGACCATGCGTCACCACGGACCCTCCCGGGATCGCACCAGCATGAGTTCGAATCCTGAGCGTGGTAGTCAGCTGTGTGTGTGTGTGTGTGTGTGTGTTAAGCTATGGGGCAACTGGAGAGCAAACTTCTCAATGTAACACGCAAATAACCCTCAATATTGATACTCAACTGTTCCCGGAGTCAAGACAAGCATTTGATGATTAAACTCATGATCAAGTGCTGTTTGACAGATATGTGCTTTCATGGCATTTGATCTGTGTCCTGTTTCCAGAATATAAGTGACTCAGTATTCAGATTTCACGGATGTACATTGTTTTGCCGAAGGATGATATTGCAATATCAAGTTTATTTCGCTGGTGATACGGTAGCAGCAAAATTACACTTAGTTTCGCTAATTTCAATCCCATGAGTGGCTGTATTTGAGTTCTCCATCATCAGTCACCACGGGATCGTTATACGATACGTCGTTACAAACGAAACGAATAGGTCGCTCTGGCGCAGCCGAACTTCTACCGGGTCTTAGAGTACTACAAAACCCAAGGAACATAATTTGTGATGGGAAATTTACTTCGAGCTATACGCAAGAGGCAAAATCATAAATGCCAGATGTGTCAGATGTCATCGTTTCATATTTTCTGGTTGGCTTAAGTTACTTAAGCTCTTGGCCTCTTGACTGACAGGATCATCAAGGTCGATGAGGTCAAGTTATTACCATTAACATACTTTTGAAAACCTTCCTTGAGAGTTGAAGATAATTCTATGACCATACTCGCTTTCTCGCAGCATATATGGCCCAAGATTATGAAGTAAAAACTTTTGGGCAATGTACGACTGAACTTATGCAACCCTGATGTTCCTGCTTTCCTGAAGACAAGTCTACTTCGAAGGTTACATCATGAATTTGAAGAGCAGAGTCCTGTGTCCTGCCTTGAAAATAGGATTCCATTATCATCTCAGATACGAGATGAATTGGATCGTGATGCATCTCATTTTTTCATGTCCAATTCATCATAGAAATCAAGGGCAAATGATCAAGTTGTTAATATAATCGATTTAACATCTTTTTGACAACATGGACATGTTCGTACTATTCAACTGGTCATCTTAGGATGCGGAACGTTGGTGTGGCGAGCCAAATTACATTGTGTTGCTGTCTTAAAACTTGTATTTTTGCTGTCTAGTTTACCTACCAATAACATGGGTGGAATTTTAACTGCCATGTGTTTAACTGGGAACTATGTTATGCGAGGATTTTGGGTTTCCTTCAGTGTCCATAGTCAATTTGTGAGATAAAGTGTGTTCTTTGTTCTTACAGATCCTAAAAAGGATGGACTTTCTACTTTTAAACAGAGAAACTCAATCTGTTAGTCATCTATGTATTGAGTGTAGAACTAGTAAGGCAAACGTTGAAGGATTATTGGAAATGGCTGTTCGTATTTTCTGTCAACCTGTCGTCCAGTTAAGGCTGATGATTGAGTTACATAGTCCTAGCGGAGCAAATAAAGACGTCAACAATGAGACAATGTCTGTAGTGTGAAATTCAGACTGTCCGGTCGATTTACAAATACAAATGAACACGTAGGAATTTACGCAGGAACAGTACATTAGGTCCTTTCCAGGCTGTCTGTGATAATTCAGATATCCAATACTCATAAATTAGTGTGGTAAAAGTTAAGAGATCATACTGATAATCTGAACAACCTTAGTCAATGTGACTAATGAGGCGCGAATAATGTTAAGCCGCGGATTTCAAGCGAAAAATCTATCAAGTCTACTCTTGAACGTATTTGTATACCGCTATCAACCACTTACTGGATAATATGTCAGCAATCCAGTAGAAAGAAAAAAAAATCGCCTCACTCGAGGTGAAATGTTTGCCCATGAGTTTGTAACCATTACTATGAGTGAAATCAGACGAAAGCCTTAAGTAGCTAGTTAAAGATTATCAAAACCTTTGATAATTTTGAGTACTCGTATTAAATCATCCCTTATGGTTCTCTTTACGTCGTATAACTGGCTGTCATAAGATTTACTTCTCAGCCCGAGAAATATCTCAATAGCTCGACGCTGCACTGTCTCCATTGCCTATCTTAGGCACGGTGACCAAAACTGAGCGCACAATATTCAAGATGGGGACGAACTAAGGAAATGTAAAGAGAAATGACGATTTCCCTAGGCTCAAATCTGAAGGCTCCCGACCTAAAATTCGAGAGCTTGACAATGTCGATTAATAGGAAAGACGGTCATCATTCAACCAAGAGAGCGACATAACCAAGAAAATATGCTCAGCACTTGTATGTACCTATTTGGCCTTCCTGTCAACCTTTGTGAAGTCTATACACTTCATGTTACATATTATTGTTTAGATATCTTAATATGCAGCTCCACCTTGCTCAAAGGATATGAAGTGTTATATATATACATACACATATCATAAACACGAGTTGGGAAAACATTCATATATGAGAGGGGAAAAATGGCCTAGAATGTGGGTTTTATCCATGTCTTCAACTGCGGTTTAACATTATTAGTATCAAGTTTACGAAAACTATTAGACCTGATATATGGATGTTATACTCCACAACTTAAAATATCCACACCACCTTAATATCATTAAAGGAAATGTAGCGTAATTCGTTACTGGATTTTACAGCTAATCAATCGCTACTAACTTACTGAACCAGAGTCCGTCAAATTACTAATAATCCACAGATGAATATGCTTTCAAACATTTCCTTGTACAAGATCAAGAAACGACTACCGATAATTTGCCATAGTTATTACATGGCCAAAATCTATGAACGGATACATTGTGATATACATATTTACAGTGGGCACATCTTTGCAAGTAATCACCATTTACGTTCTGCAGTGTTCATAAAGTAATCCACTTATAAAAGATGTGTACTGCACTATCTTTGAAGTTATCTAACTATAACAAATGTGTTCTACGCTGTCTATAGATTAGTCTAAATTGAACAAATATGTTCTACGCTTTCTAAAAAGTAATCCAAAGAGAACAAATGCGCTATACACACCGTATATAAAAATAACCTAGATATAAGAAAAGTGTTTCCTATAGCACACAAAGTAATCTGAATCGATCACAAAAGCGTGTATTGTCCTCCTAGAGAATCGTAACTCTTTCATCAACGCAAATGTGCTCAGTCGATATTTTGCAATGATCCCTTCAAGATATCTACATCTTAAGATAATTTACTTATCTGCTCGTGATATCTCTCTCTCTCTCTCTCTCTCTCTCTCTCTCTCTCTCTCTCTCTCTCTCTCTCTTTACGCCAGTGGGAGATGGCAGCGGCGGTGGCGGGGGCGACGCGGGCTCGCTGCGGCCATTACAGCGACGCTAACCCAGCGACAAGGAAAACAAACATATCAAACAAATCCACGACACACAGGGTATAGGGTATTGGGTCAAATCATAAACACAATCACGGATTTGGATTTGCATAAATCCAAGATATGAGTTATCCTTTTTTATCTTAATATTCCAGAAGTTTCGGATATCATGAATGTTGTACTCGAATCCAATAGGAACTTTCGGATACTATCGTTAATATCACGCCCGAAATCATTCAGTGTTAAAACACAACCAAATATAAATCACTAAAACAAGAAGAATTTAGAGGTATAGTGATAAACGAGTGAAGACATGTATATACTTATACATACGAACATATAATCACAAGGGTTTCCGTTTCCGTAGCGTAGTGGTTCCGTGGTTCAAAGAATGGTCGTGACAGGCGGCCCATGACCATCCTAGACTTGGTATTAGTCGAAAAATGGATAGCTGGCTTAAGTGACTGAGGGCGAGGGAATGGGGCAGTTTCTTGCATCATTTTCTAAAACCAAACAGAAGAGAAAGGCAAACATGTAACCCTCAGAGCCACAGGATAGTTGAATCCATTGTACTTTTCCTGACGCTACGTGGGTACTTGTCTTACTATCCTACCTCAAAGGATAGAGAAGTATATATATATATATATATATATATATATATATATATATATATATATATATATATATATATATATATATATATATATATATCATTACACGAAGGTGCACTTGGAAAATTATCGTTTCATTTTCCTCGTGAACTCTTAGAAATTTATATATATATATATATATATATATATATATATATATATATATATATATATTATATATATATATATATATATATATATATATATATATATATATATATATAAATATAATAACGAGGTTTCGCATATTCCCGAGAGCACTTTCGTGGTTATCAACAAATACTCAGATCATACGCATCACTGATATATATATATATATATATATATATATATATATATATATATATATATATATATATATATATATATATATATATATATGGGCGATAGATAGAGTTATGCGGAGGAGGTTGGATGTGTTGGAAATGTGATGTTTGAGGACAATATGTGGTGTGAGGTGGTTTGATCGAGTAAGTAATGAAAGAGTAAGAGAGATGTGTGGTAATAAAAAGAGTGTGGTTGAGAGAGCAGAAGAGGGTGTATTGAAAAGATTTGTTCACATGGAGAGAGTGAAAGGAAAGACTGACAAAGAGGATGTGTGTGTCAGAGGTGGAGGGAACAAGAAGTGGGAGACCAAAATGGAGGTGGAAGGATATAGTGAAAAAGATTTTGAGCGATCGGGGCCTGAACATACAGGAGGGTGAAAGGCGTGCAAGTAACAGAGTGAATCGGAACGATGTGGTATACCGGGGTCGACGTACTGTCAATGGATGGAACCAGGGAATGTGAAGCGTCTGGGGTAAACCATGGAAAGTTTTGTGGGGCCTGGATGTGGAAAGGGAGCTGTGGTTTCGGTGCATTACACATGACAGCTATATATATATATATATATATATATATATATATATATATATATATATATATATATATATATATATTGAGAGAGAGAAACTTCGACATGGCATATTGATAAAGTTAAAAGTTAGGGCCCTCATGAGTGCACAATACACAAACAGTAAACAATTACAGTAATTACGCATGAAAAAGACAAACAAAAACATACACGGGCATATAAACTCTGACAAGAGAGAAGGATACCCAGTAAATCCCACTGGCTCAGTTACTATCAAAGACTCAACTTCCCAATCCGGGCTTGCGATGATCAGTCAAAAACACAAACCCCGTATATACCTATATAGCTGCAGGTGTACTATACACACACACACACACACACACACACACACACACACACACACACACACACACAAACCCTAGTGCTTGCTTGGGCCAAACCGTGAAACAAAAACGTACCAAATATATATACATATATATATCTATCTGGAACGGGAGTGATTTGGCTTCCCTGATCTACCTGGCGGACATCAAACAAATTCATCCCCCAGTGACTTAGGCTGTGCTAAGCCCGCTGGGCATTGGAGAGATTAGCCGAATCTACCCCTGACTCTTGATTGGTTACGCTATCACCCAGCTTAATCCGCGCTTTGACAAACGCGTGGCTAGAGAAAAAAAAATGGAATTTTTGGGGGTATTGCTGGAAATATTATATTTGAAAATAACTGTGAAAATGTTTTCTCGTGTCGTTTAAAGCTAGATGGGTAAATCATGGAAGAGAAAATAATAAGCGATAAAGGAGCATAATTTACTGTTATATAACAGCAGTTATTCGTGCATGTGTATCATCATCAGTAAGAGATCAATATATGACTGCTGCTGGAATGAGGTGGAGAAAGATTACTTTCCATTTTCACTTTAAATTCGAGAAATTATCGTGCGATTTGAACCAAAGTTGATAACTTTTGACTGCTGACCATATTCTATTCAACTTACAATATGCCGTGAGGGAGAAAGTGGATTCATGATCTTTCAGGCGAATGGTACAAAACGTGAATAGAAATGCCATTTAGGCAATCGACAATGACAAGGAACGTACATCAATATTCTATAGATGACCGTGAAGCCCTTACCCACGTCTGTACGACTCCTGAACACGATGTCTTTATCATTGGCTTTTGTCAGTTCAGGTAATGTCTTCGTTATATTTATCATGTTAAGTGATCACTGAGGTAATGATTAATCACGAAGCTTCAAATCAGCGATTGTTCCCCAGCCTGTTTACCCTTCTCCTAATGATTCATAATACCAAGCGTCGTACAGTCATAAACCTTTTTCCTTTATACGATGAACAAAATTGCTTCTTGATACCCCCACCTGTGAATGCTGCTGTCATAAAGGTTAATATATTAGTACAGACCGCAAGTTGCATTTTCCAGGAACAGACAAGCCGCTCCGACAACACACAAAAACGACACCTAACATTTCATGAGCCTCGTCAGATCTCAGTTACGCCATCGTCAAAACTGTGATTCTCTCTCGATGCAGCTGCAATGACTTGCAACACCTGAAACGGAAATTGCAATACAACAAGACTCAGAAGTGAAATGTAATGATCCGCTCCTAGATAAATGGGGGAAAAAATTTCGAAAAGCTTTGGGAAATATACTAGAAATTTGTACAAATTGAAACGTTCCTAGAAAACGGGAATAGACGAGACCAATTCTATCTATCTATATGTTTTGGAAAGTATTCTAGAGATGCTGAAAATTTGAGCCAATGGCCCGAGAGGTCTTAACTGTAGAATTTTCTCTTGCACGGCATTTTACCGTGAGAGTCACCATTTACCAATTGTATGATTTCGCAGTTACGCAAGAAGGTAAGCATATGAAAACGTCAGTCATCATATCACACAAGGAAATGAAAAATACCTGCCATATTTCACAGCCTACGTTAGTATTTGTTTTAAAAAATTTCACGAATATTTGCTCTATCTTACCTTGAAATTTCATCAATAAGAAAAAATGTGTTCCTTTTTTCTCGAACAACCTACTTGCTAATCGAACTTCGAAATCATAAAACAATTTAATCGTATGACAGAAATACTGGACATGAAAAATTTTGTAAATCAAGAAGACATACATTCCACTGTCTCAAATTTACAGAAAGCTATCCTTTGAAATTACGAGAAATGCATATTCAAAATCTTCATATACAATGAACAGTGATTTAAATCAACATGCCACAAAAGACATGAATATAAAACAACCTTTCTCAGCTTTTTGAAGATATATTGAAAATTAACGCACAAAAAAAGTACGACTCAACCCCTTCTTTAGACTTGTGAATGGAACAAATTCTATAAAGACGAAACAGTAACTGACATAAAACAAGTGTGTAGATTTTCCTTGGTAAGAACATCGAACAAATATTTCGACTGGATCCTGTCCAAGCCATTGACATGAGTGTCAACAAATAAATGTGGATAGTTTCTTCTTTTGGTGAATGAAGATGGAGGTCAACAGTCATTAATAGATCATTTATTGAATCACAGGGAAGCTGAGGAGAGAGTATTTGATGCGAGTGCTGAAAGGAGATAGTGTTGAAAGGTCTGATCACTTCTTAGTCCACTAGTAAAAATAACAACTGGCTACGATGTCGTGGTTATCATTAAGAATAATTAATCAATGTTTCACTAATGATAAAAGTATTTTGAGTTGTACACTGGTCTACAGCGAAACCATCTCGAAAACGGAACTAAATATATATATATATATATATATATATATATATATATATATATATATATATATATATATATATATATATATATGATAGGTAGAGGAGTGTTATTGGACAGTTGGGCTTGGAATTTCTGAGAGATCGTACAACCTTTCTGGTGTTGATACTGAAGCAGTGTTTAAAAAGTCTCATAGCTAATAATTCAAATATTTTTTTATATCCTAAGCTTAAAATCAAAAGAATAACAGGTATATGACAATTGGTTTCATATCTCAAGAGTTAAAATCCTCTTCACTAAGTGTTCATCAGGTCTAGTACGGAGTACGCTTTTGCTACCAAGTTCTTTCAACTGCTGGACTGCAGTTTGAGACTCGAAAGTAGTGTAGCCAAAAGAGTGGTAAAACTGAGAAAGACACTTTCTTTTTATTGGTGTCTCTACATAGTTAATGGCTCTAGGAGCTTCTATAGATAAATTCAGTGCACAGACGTTAAGATCTCTTATTTACAAATGAAAACTTGGCATTTTCTCCTTATCAAGTTCTCAAGTATCTAATGAAGTTTGAACGCGTGTAGCAAATTTGAGCGATGAAAAAATACAATTACGAAGCCTCATGGTCTTCCCTTAGTGAGCCCCCGGTGAACCAGTATGGGGAAAAAAAAAATGTGCGCCAGGCATAAACTTCATAAGGTAAAGGAAACAAGACATGCAGTGGGAGTAAAGAAAGAGGGAACGTCAGAGACTACAGTGGCGTACTGTATGGCCCATGCTTGTAGCACTCGGAATGAAGGAAGATTCCCTGAACTAGTCAGCCAGGCAAGACCAGATACCTAAAGCCCATATGCCGTATGTACTTCTGGTAAGATAAATGGTCAATAATCTGACGTACTAACGAACAACGAATTCCATGCGAGTCAGGAGCCAGTCTTGTTGGCTAGGTGCGGTCAACCAGCGGTAAGAGATTCTCTCGAAATCTCCATAATGAGCGGGAGCAGCGACTATGCTCTGTGACATCCTGCGTAACAAGTCATTATTATGCTGTAAATAGTCCCCAAATGCCTATGGCCCGTGGAAGAAATTATCACGTTTCAGAAGTTCACTTATACTTCCTGAAGGCATCACACTGTCTGAAAATCACCCCGAGATAAATCCAAATGAAAGAGGCGGCATCGCCCCTTACCCTTAGCACAGAACCAACCTACACCTCTACCCTAACGCACCGACCCTTAAACTAATCCCTAAATCAACTTTTACCCCTTAACCATCAGCACCTCAGCGTAGCAACCGCTACCCCTTAAAACACCAGCGTAGCACCATGAAATTAAACGGAACAAACTATTCCCATCACTCAGTGAAAAGCACTATTTTGAAAGCAGGTGACAGGTAGGAAAATAAGTCTTGATATGTGTGGTGTTCAGCAGCGTGTGGGATAGCAGACCAGAGCAACGAAGACTTGGGAGAGATACGAGGCAGGTGTTATCAGTGACTCGGATGTTAAGATGGTAGTAGGATGAAATTTCAGCGTCAGAGTATATCTCAACACATTGAATAGGTTGACTTTCTCGAGAGCTTGTCTTTCCGTGCATTCGTAAGGGTATACAGTACTGTGGCCTGGTGTTATATTTCAATTAATTAGATGAGACACTGATACATTCAATTGACGACCATCTATCAGCATAATGAACACACACACACACAGATTGGGTCCCACTGGTGTAAAACTCCTTCGCCTTACAGCACAAATAGGTAATGAAATAGGAAATCTTACACACAACACCGCATGGGTTCGATTCCTGGGCGCCGCAGTCAACCCCGTCTTTGCTGGTCAAAAGATATGGGTACTTGGGTTACTGGTGTGCCATTATTAACCTCTCACTAAAACGGGCAATAAATTGACTATTAAAGAAAAATTACAGTATATCACCTCAGAATAGGTGAACCGTAGTAGGAGATATCTCCTTCTCGTTCTCAAAAACATCAGATTGTTTTACATGGGAAATTGAAAACAGAACTTTCATATCCTTGTGAGGATAAGATTTCTCGCGGGCTTCGTAAAACCTCACGATCCTACGCTTCCGGAAAACAAGAAAAAACATGTTGACAACGAAAAAGACAGAAATATGATAATGGGTAAGTAAAAGACAAAGGTAAAAAGGATTTTTGTACTCAGTAGGAAGGTATGGGAGGCATGTTTTACGGAACTAGAGCCACTATAACCCTAAGCACTGCAATTTCTGCGTAATTATGGGACTTAATGAAGACTTTCTTGCTATATATATATATATATATATATATATATATATATATATATATATATATACTCCCTAGAACTTTACATCTACCAGGGAGACAGAACAGTGTATATCATCTAAACGCGTGTCATTAGATTGTGACTTTCTGTAGTTAGCAATATTCTTCCCCAAGATGGTGGCGTGTGTGTGTGTGTGTATATATATATATATATATATATATATATATATATATATATATATATATATATGAGGATGAGTTGAAAATCCAAGAAAATATTATGGAAATTATTGTTCAGAGATAGAATTGGGATCAACAGTCACAAGTATTACAATGGAGATAAGCTTGGATTTACCTCAGTTTAAAATATAATTTATATAGATGTAAAAAATATTATATGTATGACTCGCTGTTATCTCCGATCATGACAAGACCTTCTTCGAGTATAATCTTTATACCCAATTCGTCAAAGTATATGACTTGTTGAATACTGAATATTATTTAAGACTGATGGATGTATTTATCAATAGCAAAAAAACATTCCTTGAAATAAGTTAGTCCAAAGGCATTTGCAAAAGTGTACGCGTGACAAATCCTTACGTACGTATGTTTCTGAAACCATCATGATAACACGTGAATATACTTGCTAAATAGATATATTTCACCTTACTGCCATCAAATTATAAGAGAATTTGGGTTCGTATCTCATTGAATCATGTCATGGAATGGAAACATCCTTAATTTGATCCAGACTTCCATAGAAATTCTAACATTTATAATATCATTAGCTTATGTTTGTGTCAATCTATCTTACGGCACTGGCCACTAAATGCTCTTACCTTATATATATATATATATATATATATATATATATATATATATATATATATATATATATATATATATGCCCCGGTCTCGGAATGATGCCCAATTTATCTACGAACTCTAAGAGGAGGACGAACAGCTGGGTTAGCTGTGGGTTCGAACCCGGGCGAACCCGTGCGAGACTTCATGATCAGTAACGATAGCTACTACGCTGCCGATATCATCGGCTTCAAAACACGATGTTTTCAGTTGTCTACTTCGACTCCAAAAGGATTTCCTCGATGCAGCGAATGACAACAGAGCCTTCTATTTGACTAAAATTTTTACTGTACCAAAGAATAAAAGTTTAGAACGGCTAGTAACAAGCATAAGAAACAGGGATACACTATCAAGGACAAAATACGTTAACAAGTTACTGTCGTTTTAACAAAAGCAAACAATATCCAATCTTTTTTTCAGATTAGGATCTAATCACAATCATAAAACATATCACACAGGATTCACAGCATTTCAGATAGAGTTGGATCTCGGAGCAAACGTGCAAAATTTAATCACGACTTAACATAAACCAGAGAGATTCTTGACATAACTGAGGAAGCATAGCGAAGCGAAAAAAAAAAAATGCAATGAACAACGAATATAGATACCAATCAAGAACCTACAACATATTAAACTATATGGTAAATACATAATGACAGATCTTAAGCGTGTTTAATGGATGAGTTCTCAAATTATTCAAGTTCCCCTGAGAAGATTTTTTTCGAAGTTTCACACCTGTTCTAAATCATCTCATGCAGACTGTCATTAAGTAGAATTTCTCGTTTTATAAACAAATGCATTACGATCGCAACATAACTTCCATCGTCTTCCCTCTACATCTATAGTGTCCCATGTCTCCCACTTGCCTTGGTGGCCGCTGACCTGTCCTCAAATTCCACTTTAGCCTAATATTCAAAGATCACAGAGAACCCTTAACCCGCCCAGTTATCATTGAAGTACATGTCACCTACGTAGCATATATGATTACAATATCCAGTTACCTTGGCCCAAATATCAGCCAAATGAAATATGATTAATGCACTCAATTACCTTGGCATAAATGTTAACCACATGGAACATACAATTAGCGTATCCAGTAACATTGGCACATATGTTAACCTATATGACATATATGGTTACCATGGCATATCTATTACTTATCCGACATATATAATTGGCTTATCCAATGACAATGGGCATGCAGATCTTTAGTTCACACAAGTATATGAGCATTTATGTTACCCCATACTACACACATCTTTGTATGTATCACAAAAATCATCTGCTGTACCAGAACTGCCGATAAGAAAAAAGAAATTATTGACAACTGGCTAAAGTTTTGACTCAGCCGAGCGCTCCAAATTCTTAGAAATCTCCACGTGTGTGTGTGTGTGTGTGTGACGAACTGACACTGCTCCCTGAAAACCCCTTCCCACAACCGTCTCTCCCTCTCTCTCACCCCAATCCCACATCACCCCCCCCCCCTCTCTTACCCCACCTTCCCACTCTTCTCTCCTAATCTGCATGATTTCCCCCAAGGGGACATTTTCAAGGGGAGAATCGCTCCGTAGGGTGTAGTGGCGGATTGAATAGGAAAATATAACTGTGATAAGGAGTGTTCACCGGGAAGTATGCATTAAACATTGGGAAATCTGGATTTTGTGGAGTAAGTTTGACGTATCGATAAAGTAGGTGTTCTGGGAATACGTTACCTAAGTCAGAATGACAGACAGACAGTCAGACTGACAAAGACAGAGATGGAAATGCCTATGTATCAAATTTCTATATTGTCGAGCCACTTACTGTTGGATCTAAAGATCACAATACGCTTTTGAAGTCGACAACAGTCTTTACAAAACGATTATTCAATATATATATATATATATATATATATATATATATATCCCTGGGATAGGGGGGAAAGAATACTTCCCACGAATTCCCTGCGTGTCGAAAACGACGACTGAAAAGGGAGGGAGCTGGGGGTTAAAATCCTCTCGTTTTCAATTTTCCAAAAGAAGGAACAAAAGGGGGCCAAGTGAGGACATTCCTTCTAAGGCTCAGTCGTCTGTTCTTAACGCCACCTCGCTAACGCGGGAATTGGCGAATATATATTTATACACAAGGAAAATAAGTGACAATAAGTAAATCAATTTGAAGTGGTTTGGGCACATGGAGAGAATGAGTGAGGAAAGATTGACCAAGAGGATATATGTGTCGGAGGTGGAGGGAACGAGGAGAAGAGGGAGACCAAATTGGAGGTGGAAAGATGGAGTGAAAAAGATTTTGTGTGATCGGGGCCTGAACATGCAGGAGGGTGAAAGGAGGGCAAGGAATAGAGTGAATTAGAGCGATGTGGTATACCGGGGTTGACGTGCTGTCAGTGGATTGAATCAAGGCATGTGAAGCGTCTGGGGTAAACCATGGAAAGCTGTGTAGGTATGTATATTTGCGTGTGTGGATGTATGTATATACATGTGTATGGGGGGGGTTGGGCCATTTCTTTCGTCTGTTTCCTTGCGCTACCTCGCAAACGCGGGAGACAGCGACAAAGTATAAAAAAAAAAAAAAAAAAGTAAATCAATATGAATCCTTCCAAAAGCCATAGGTTCAGCAAGACTATAGCGGAAAAAGGAAATTGGAACAACAGGCCATAGGAACATAACAGACTTCTGTCACAATACACAAAACAAACTCACATCAACAGATAAGAGTAATTAATGTAATCAATGATGTGCTTCAAAGATGACCTTTCGACGGCGCATAATGGGGTAGAAAATAGTATCAGTGACCAAAGCAAGACGTAAAAAAGTGAGCACTTCCCCTGCCATTTATTTTCAAGGAAAATCTGGTTTTGGTAGGAAGGAGGATTAGTACTCTCTCTCTCTCTCTCTCTCTCTCTCTCTCTCTCTCTCTCTCTCTCTCTCTCTCTCTCTCTCTCTCTCTTTAAAAATTTCGTAAGATCTCAAAGTAAAAGGCACGGGACAAAAAAATATCCCATAATGATTACTGAAGTATCCCCACCGAAGTCATCCATCTCGTCTGAAAAGTAGCAGATGGAAAGACACGACGGACAATTTCAATTCATGAATATTTTCATTATGATTGGAGAGAGAGAGAGAGAGAGAGAGAGAGAGAGAGAGAGAGAGAGAGACAGACAGAGAGACAGAGAGAGAGAGAGACAGAGAGAGAGAGAGAGAGAGAGAGAGAGAGAGAGAGAGAGAGAGAGAGAGACTCCAACTGTGTGTGTGTGTGTGTGTGTGTGTGTGTGTGTGTGTGTGTAAAGATTCGCCAAGCCTAAGTCTGGCACGGGGTTCTTGTCCATGGCAGGTCGTTCTCGGCTGTGCCATCACTGGCACAGGTTGTGTGTGTGTGGTGTTCTTCGGGGTCTGACTGCGAGCACACAGCGGCCCATGTGTCACTGTGCAGCGCAATGGGTTCTTTTAGACGGGTGTGTGTGTGTGTGTGTGTGTGTGTGTGTGTGTGTGTGTGTGCTGCAAAAAAAAAAAAAAAAAACTATTAAATGTAATATTTCAATAAATATTTGCAAAGGTCCCAAAAGAGGTGGACTATGGCTGTGTCATAAGAAACGATCTTAGATCAACTCAAAAGTATGGCTGCTGCTATTTAAAAGCAAGAGGTGTTGGAATTCACTCTGGAACTGAGTTATTTTGGACGAAGCAATTTCACACAACGCGTTCAAGTCTTGGAGAATCTTTGCACACACACACACACACACACACAAATTCACTTAGTCACTAATTTCACAGAACATGAGAACCTACATCTATTAGTAAATAAGACGAAACTTAGCCATATTTAGATCCCTAAACTCTACAGACAACCAAGACAAGCTTGTAAACAAATCCAGAAAAGAACTTTTGATCATTTTCCAGACCAGTGGCTCCCAACTGGTGATCCGTGGTGTATTTCTCAAGTGGACCAAGACGGGAGTTGTCATACATTCAACATATGATCAAAGCTAAATGGACCATTAGCATGACATTTCCGTATATTCACAAGATCATTTAAGAAGGTTTAAAAGAACTTCAGCTTTGATGTTTATTTTCTATAATAATAATATATATATATATATATATATATATATATATATATATATATATATATATATATATATATATATATATATATATATATATATTTATTCATACTATTCGCCATTTCCTGCATTAGCAAGGTAGCGTTAAGAATAGAGGACTGGACCTTTGAAGGAATATCCTCACCTGGCCCCCTTCTCTGTTCCTTCTTTTGGAAAATTAAAAAAAACAGAGGGGAGGATTTCCAGCCCCCCGCTCCCTTCCCTTTTAGTCGCCTTCTACGACACGCAGGGAATACGTGGGAAGTATTCTTTCTCCCGTATCCCCAGGGAAAATATATATATATATATATATATATATATATATATATATATATATATATATATATATATATATATATACATACATAATTCATACTGTCTGTCCCCATTCATTCATTCCATTCATATATATATATATATATATATATATATATATATATATCCCAAGATACACGCAATTCTTTTACTAGTTGACAGAAATAGGTGGGCCACAGACAAACCTCACTGCATTCATCTGAAAGTGGATGCAAGCTACAGAACACTGGAAGATCGGAAAAAGATCTGATTCCAGTACTGTCCCACGCACAGAGGCCGAGGCTACGTGGTCTTCAGCCAGAGACTTTCAGGTACGTTTAGCAACATCTACCCTGATGAACAGTTCAAAGTACACGGTGACTCTCTAACAAACCAAAAGAAGTTATAACTAAATGGTAAAGGTAATCAAGTAACATGAAATCTATACATTTTATACAACTAGTGGCAACTACTGATATAAATGACAGATCACATTCAGTTCGGAAGTTGAATAATGATTGTTTCTAGAACTTGCGTCACCACTGATACATTAACATATGTACTTAACCCGTCGAAGAACAGGGCAAAGATGGAAAATGAGCAAAAAATCCGTGGGTATATATAAAATGAAGACAATAATAAATCACCTAATCTATTAAAGTTGTGGTTCTTTAATTAGATAGTAATCATATCAAACTCAACCTCACACAGGGTGACCTACATATATGCAAGTCTGAACAAAACCCATTAATTTTACCTTATCTGGCAGAATATAGGTCTGGAATACGTTAGAATGCATGAATTTCCCCGGAAGAGGTGGTAAAAGGGATGTTACCCTTTAAAATGTATCCGTTTTCTATCGAGGGAGAGCCAACGCGACGAAGAAAATGAGCAGTCTAATTTTAGGATATTCTTATCTCTTTTATCAAAATGCAAGTATCACACTTTTTTGTAATAAAATCTATAAACCAGTGAACTATAATTTCTCGTTTACAAAACTATGAGTTCTATCAGTCTGAGATACAATCGCCAAAAGTGTATGATGGAGTTTATTCTTTAATGATGAGCCAATGACTGGTTAAGTTTCTACGCTTAAAACTGATAATTCATATTACAGAGCGGTAAAACGTTATCATTTATCTTTGTTAGGTCTCAGATAAAAGAAATATAATACTGAATTGCTCTTCTTCTGTGTAAAGCTGTCATAATTCTTTATTGATAATCATTGCTCAATTAACTTTGTGTATATTAAGCTTTTCTATCCTGTCCTCATTCACAGTCCCATAGTATAGTTTATTATTGGTGTTCATGATATTATCAGGTGATCAGAACTGGTTAGTCTCGACTCTGTAAACATTCATTATATCTAAATTGTCAACGTTTGTGTTATGTAAACTTAAATGATTTGTTGGAGCTAGATGGACGTAAATTATTAACAAGTATTCTGATGTTTTAAATCTTTAGTGTAATGTAAAAGTTATAATAATCGCTCACACAATCTTTGCCGAACGAGCTGTTTATGTGTAAACTCATTATCATCATCAAATCTTTGGATAATTTTGAATACCCGTATTGGATCACTTATAAACATTTGTTTGTGGCAAAAGAACGTTTGTTAGTGGCTGAGAAAATTTGTTTTGGATGACGTGTTTGCCAACAGCAAAGACTATCTTGTTATTAGGAACGTTACGTTCGTTGGAAGCTATGATTGTCATTGCCGAAATCTGTCTGTTAGGGACGACGACTATCAATGCTGATAGTGAAGTGAATCCTTCAGTAGCGAATATCATTCTATTAGTCGCGAAACAAAGTTCAGTATCGCAAAAAAAGTTACGAAAAATACTCGTCAGTTGCGAGAAAAGTTCGTCTTTGGCAAAGAATATTCGTCAGTGACGAAGAATATTTGCTAGCCGTCAATGTATCTTTTTTTTTAATAGATGAATATTCTTTTCTAATGGAGAAGTAAGTTAACAATGGTGAATAATACCCATCAGTGGCATAACGCATTTTTCAACGACGGTTAGAAATGGACGCTAGACTAAAAGAAAAAAAAATGTAGCGCCAATATTTCAGCTGTGTGTGTGTGTGTGTGTGTGTGTGTGTGTGTATGTGTGCCCTTTGCAAGTGTGTTGCTGCATTTGTTTATATGTACCTTTGCACATGTCGGCATATGCATGTGTGTGCATGCATATGCAGATATATACATACATCTTTTAGAGTGCATGTACATGTGCTTCCGACCAAATATCCACATATGTTTTCCTGTTCTTGTGAAAGTATCTGTAAGGGTAAGAGATCTCGTAAGCATATGTATTATTGCGTTCCCTCCCCCCTTTTTTCCACGAGTATTATACCCATTACTTTTTGCTTTTGGTATGCGTGGGTGTGTTGTTTCGTGTATGTAATTCTGTGTCCGGTTTTGTGTATGTATCCGTGCTTGAATTATGTGTGTGTGTGTGTGTGTGTGTGTGTGTGTGTACATTATATATATATATATATATATATATATATATATATATATATATATATATATATATATATATAAAATCTATTCATTTATTTATCTATTTTCGTGTATTTACGGTGTGTGTGTGTGTGTGTGTGTGTGTGTGTGTGTGTGTTAAATATGTCATTCCCTATGACAATATTCTATCTCATCTACAATAATGATGTTAATAATATCTAATAGCATAAGTACTACTTTCACCATCAGTAAAATTATCACTACGGCTTTTATTACTAATAATTATAACAATGATATATATACACCAGTACAAGACATTTTGCACCAAGATTAATGATTTAAGATTTTTAAGAAAGCACAATGCCAAAAGGTGGGATTAATAATCAAATAATACAACCAAATTCCACCAACCCCTCCCAAAGAAAAAAAAAATGAATAAATAAAAAATAAGTGACCACTATAGAATGTGAAATCAAATGGGAATATCCCAAATCAATCATATACCTCAATTATGAAATCATTTTCAGAAAAATGAACACGAATCATTATGAAGTCATAAATAGCTGTGTGCCAACATGGTTTTAAACATGGTCGACGACGGATCTAGGGTTTAAAATTCACTCTCCAAATTTCAGGGAAAATCGTGGATATAATCAACACAGCTGTCCATCTGATTCCTATCGGTCTCAAAAACGCCTTCGAATCTGTTCCTAAAAGGAGACTATCAACATATGGGAAGCCTTGTGGAATCAGTGAAGAACAATCGTAAAACCTATCATTACCCTACGTCTATACAAAGTTCATACAACCTTATGAAAATTGGTTCACGAAGCGGTGTTCAACAAGGCAGCGCATCTAATCACCACCTCACTTATCACAGCCTTGGAAAGAACCATTAAAAAAGAAAAAATAGTTATTATCTACCAACAATTGCCTCTTCAGACACAAAGCATAAGACGTACTCACAGCACATGATGGGGAATGCTAATATAAGTGATGCAGAACGCAGTTCAAAGATGGGACAGGGTTTTATGAAACTACAGTCCACATATACTACAATACTTTTCTGCAAAGAAAAGTATTGTTCTGTGATGAAGTAAAAGACTTCCTCAGAACCGCCAGAATCGGAGAGGACATTTTCTTACACGCGACAGAGTTCTAGTAATTATGTAACGTAGATGATATATACAAGCAACTTGTATGAGGAAAATTCAGTAAAGGAAAAAAAAAGTTAGAAAAATACAGAGTGGTCAGCTAAAGCTTCTATATCCCGCGAACCAACACCCCCCTTTGAGGATAGATATAGGTTTACGAAGGAAAGTCTTTTATATGTAAGACAAATTATGGTGCCAGCTTTGGTGTACGGAGTTGAAAACAAGGCGGTGGCTGCAGCAGCGACAGTTATATTAAGCAAATCTGGAAGAGATGAAGTACGAAATGGTGCCTCAAGAAAAAAGAAGTGATAGTAATCTTGATTAAAATATGAATGTCTATTAACGAGGTGGTTAGGATATATAGAGAGGAAGGTGAACATGAAATAAGATTAAAAAAAAATGGCGACGAACAAGGGAGACGAATGCTTAGAAGAATCAGAATACTGAGAAAGGAGATTATAAAGGAAATGACAACTGAATGAGGACTTGGTAAACTGGATCGATTGACGGAGAAGGCGAGGAGGGACGGTTTCACGGGAGTCAACCAACAGTAGTGGCGAAGAAAATGGACGCTTTATATATAACGAGCGGAAACGTATGTGGGCTGATGCAAGATGCAGATATGTATGTGTGTGCTCATGAATCTACTTATGCATACATGCAACATACATTTACCTTTTTTTTTTCTCTCTGGCTTACCAACAACCGCAACAATTGAAACTAGTGCCTTAAGTGCAATGATGTTTGATTAATTAGCCTACCCGTCCGAATAAGTTCAGCCTTGCGATTGATGAAGTCATTACCGTATCAGATGTACACGTAATTCTGTAATTGCATTCGCTAAAAAAAAAAAAAAAACACACAAAAGCGAAAAACCCATTTATTTCTCCACAAATATATCAGTTACCATCAGCAAAACGTAATTGTGTACTTTGTCTTCTCTTCAGAAAAAAAAAAAAAAAGAAATCCACAAACATACCGAAAGAATAGTTTTTCCTACCTATTTAGAGACATAAACCCATTACCTTTGCTAATTGTTCAGAACCACAAAACTGAAAAGTAGAAGAGATTTTTTTAATTAATACCAGGTGTGTATATGACGTGTGCAGGTAAATTCTGTAGTCTGATCTATTCAGTTTCCGGCGTATACCCACAGACCAGAATTTTTAGCATTTTCGAAATTTTGGACCACTTTGCTCCCAACGAACGAAATTCCTAATTATATATATATCATACAGAGAGAGAGAGAGAGAGAGAGAGAGAGAGAGAGAGAGAATGGGATAGTATATGGTTTGTCGGAAAGCTAAGTAGATAGACTGATGGTTATTCACCAGTGATGAGAGCTCCAGCTACAACCCAAAAGTCCACCTTTCTATCCTTCCAAAACATGAGTAAACTATAAGTGTGTAATCACAGTTTTTCCCTAACTAAAAATCTATTCATGACGATCTACTTTAAATTATCAGAAATAACACCAGGGAAAGGTTAACTGCTCGGAATTATCAATCATATTTGAATAGTATAAAAGAAGTCCTCTTTTACATTTTTCCCCCTAAAAGGAATGAAAATGGAAAAAAAGTTAGAAACGCAATTGCCTCGAATATATTTTCGGAAAGAATTTACCATAGACATTAATGTTTAGTTTCTAATTACATGTAGAGTCTACAAAGGTAGTTCATCTCTCTTACGACTGTCATACTGTCTCTAAATACACACCTCTATACTATGCTTGTCAGGGTCACAGTAATGATACTAAAATACGGCGTTCCTCTCATGTGACGCAAACTGATGGACAACTACAACGCAAAAAAATGTCATTTCATATAACACCTAAGGTAAATAATTTCACTCTGCTTGTGAGATATGAATCGTAGATAAAGATCAAACTTGAAGTGAGTAGACATACCAGAGAAATGAATGGGGGACGTCAAAGCAATCATGGAAGAACTATTTAAGCAACTGGAGATAGCAGCTGAGTGCTTTTACGGAAAACTGAGCAAATCAAAAATAAAGATGACTGTAAGAAAGAAAAGAAACAGGGAGGTAGCAAAATAAGGAAGCAAGAACCCAGAAAGACCCTTTCCAGACCCTGATAATTAAATTATAAAACCCTGGAACTTCTCCGACCACCTTAAACCCTTCCTAAGAAATCTCAGAACACAAAAATTCCAGACAGGTTAACGCACATTCAAGCAGGAGATTGCACTACAGCCCCCTCTGGCTTTTTAGATCATTTGCAACAATGTCCTCACGTTTCCTTTATATTCTCTAAGGTTCATCTCTATATCCTGGTGTGCCTAAAGGAGGGACAATCCTCAAGCGTTCTAAATCGGGAGAGAGAGAGAGAAAGAGAGAGAGAGAGAGAGAGAGAGAGAGAGGGTGGGTTTAAGCGATGATCGAGCAGTTCAGAGATAAGTAACTTATTACCATGTTTGCAGATCGCTGGAGATTATTCTTTTTCTTCTAAATGAAGGACACGGTAGATCCTTGGAAACCTACCAGGTTATTAAAGCTTTTCCGATGTTATACAACATTCCTATGGGTCTTATGCAGCAACTGCTGCTTTGAAATTCCCCTCCACGCAGGAGTAGAGAGGCGAATGGCTTCTTTGGAGCGAGAAGGTCTTTTTTTGAAACTGGACCCCTTTTTCGTCCTCTGACGGTGATAAAGCCTCGCAGATTATTTTTCAGTTGTGGTGTAACCGCTTGCAGGCGAAGTCCCGTCTCTTAGTGTTTCCAACTGCAGGGGCGTTTACTCCCCTCTATGTATGATATTGATCAAACGAAACTCTTCTCACGTTTTGAGTTTTACGTCACACCAAACCCTTTGTACTGCTCTGAGTTTAGCCAAGATAGACTCTTTCATAAGTTGCATTATAAGTGTGCTTCTCTGCCACATCCCGCCAAAAGCGCTCTTAGAGTTCGTACAAGCTGGACAACACCGAACGTCCGCCACAAAGGTCGAGACACACCTGGCCATCTTGGCCTTGTCTTATGCATAAACTGCTGGATTAACGTCATTCAGCAGAGTATTCAGCTTCTTAGGTAATCTGATTCCGAAGTGGTTGAGGAAGGAAGCGAAATGCTCCTTATGAAAGGGATTACGATGCTCTCTCTCTCTCTCTCTCTCTCTCTCTCTCTCTCTCTCTCTCTCTCTCTCTCTCTCTCTCTCTCTCTCCTGACGCCTCACAACCCGAACAGAATCGACTGCTATGTCCTGAATACCTCAGACGATAAAACACTACATAATTAAACAAGAAATTAGAAAAGACTCTTAAGGCACTATTGTCTTAATTAGTGTCATTATTAATTAAAGCATTTCTTACTTGATGAAAGACTGAGTAATTCTCTTCATACTACAGTTAACCAGCATACTGACAGCTGTGATGGTCTTTTTATTTTGTGTAATGACAGATGTTTTCGTTTACCATGCTAACTGTATTGCTTTCCTCTAATATTCCACTGTAAATGCAGTATATACCCATTTAAATTACCGATTTAAGTTATTCTTATTAGACGAAATTCTTCCCTGAATATATGTATTCCATAATCGGAAACTATCAAAATTATACATCCTTAAATATAATTGATCATTATTCTCACAATTTCTTCAAATCTTCATGCCTCAAGAAACAGGAAAAAATCCCATGTGCTCCTTTATGTAAATCTTGTTGCTTATTTCGTATACGTAATTCATATTACACAAACACACATATATATTGCAAGATGTAACTGTGGTGCGCGCGATGTAGTATATGCATATTACCACAAGAAAAATGAAACACGGTAAGTTCTCAAGCACACATACGTGTAATGATCACGTCAGAGGAGATATAAGAATGAGATAGAAGACGTGGAACAATCAGTTGACATACATGGAAAAGACGTAGTTAAGACGCCATTGGTAAACAAGTGTTACCGGATGGTCAGACTTGTTTACCAATGGCGTCTCTTCCTTGTGGTGAAATAGGGAAGAGGTGAGGTGGGAAAGAAAAGAAGGTAATGAAACGACAGACAAGTCCCTAAGAGTTTTTTTCAGACCTTCCTCTTTGTCTAGACATACCATTAATCTACCTCAAGATGAATGGAAGCCTACGTTCATTACACTAATACAATGGCAGACGTAGATGCTCCTCTTACCTCTATTGCTATCAGTGATAAATGAGCTACGACTAAACGAGTAAGTGATATCCAACTCTTCGTGTACGGTATTTGGACAAAACGAGGAGGGATTTCCTGAAACCCTGAAACACAGTTGTCCAAAAGTTATCATGCATATAAAAGTGTCTTTCCTACGAGTTAAGAATCAATATGAACATTGAACAGCTCAGGTCATCACGTAATCACTGAGTGTGCTTGACAGCAAAATACTGACATCTATACATGGGTAGTGTACTTACATCTGTATATGAACAATGTACTGTCAGACAAGATATCAGGTCGACGTTTATAAACTAAAACGGAGGTAAAGAAGCACCCAGTGTGCTTTGAAAGCTACACACACACAATTATATATATATATATATATATATATATATATATATATATATATATATATATATATATATATATATATATATATATAATTACACTTAACTTATAAATAGTTCTGCTTAACTCTTCCAAGATATGATTTCATAAAAGACTGTATAAAAAGTACAGAAATAAGCCAGGGAGGCTCTATTAAATGAAGAAAAAACTAACTACAGTTTACATGAAAGCATCTGTAGAAAATCATGACTCCTGAAAGTTAATTTCTTAAAGAGATGAACTGAACATTTTCCTTAAATATTCCCCAAGTTTTTTGATGGGATTCATGAAGACTTATATAAACGTTCTATAATTATTCCCAGAAAACTGTAATTCTGGGGCATTCTAAAAACTTAATTCAGCACTCTGGACGTAGTGAAAAATACATAATGAAAAGAATTCTGGAAAGGGTCTGTTTATGCCTTTCCAGGATATTCTTTTTCAATACATATTTGAATATTTCTTCAACAGCCTTCTAAAATGTTCCGAAGACTTTAGTTGGGTACTCATTCCAGGAGTGTTGCACGCTCATATAAATAAATGATAAAATCCACTGATAATTTTGAAAGCTTCATAACGTAGGGAAAAATGAAGGCGTCTGTGGATGCCTTTCCAGGTATTCTTTTATTACGTCTTCGAATTTCTTTTGAAGATTTTTCAAAAAACTGAAAGGCTTTGGAGCAATCTGGACGAAGTAAAAAAATAAATTATAAAGAAAATTCTGGAAAGGGTCTGTTTATGCATTTCCAGTTTTTTTCATCGAGTCTCGGAATTATTTTCCAAAAATTCCGTACACTTTACTAATCATTCCAGGAGCGTGTCGATTGCTAGACAAATAAATGATTATATCCTTTGAAGATTCTGAAAGCTTGTGGAGCTGTCTGGACGGAGGGAAAAATATATCCCTAAAGAATTCTGGAAATCGTCTGTTTATGTCTTCCCAGGATTCTTTTTATTACGTCTTCGAATTGGTCAGAAGATTTTCCAAAAACTGAAAGCTTCCGAAGCAGTCTGGACGTAGTGAAAAATAGCAAAAAAAGAAAAAAGAAAACAAGAATTCTGGAAAGGGTCTGTTATGCCTTTACAGGAACTTTTCATTGTCTCTGAAATTTATTTCAATAGTTTTCCAAAAAGGTCCTTACACTTTACTGGAGTATTCATTCCAGTAGAGAGTTGCATGTTTAAATAGATAAATGATTAAATGAATCACATTCTGAAACCTTCTGGAGCTGTCTGGATGTGGGGGGAAAATGCCAAAAACACTCTGGAAAGCGTCTTTTTATGCCTTTCCATGATTTTTTTTCCTCATTACGTCTTCCAATTTCTTCTAGGATTTCCAAAGAACTAAAATCCTCTGGAGCAGTCTGGACGTAGTAAAAAATAAAAATAATTCTGAAAATGGTTTGTTCATGCCTTTCCAGGATTTTCTTTTTAATACATATTTGAAAATTTGCTCAATACCTTTCTCAAATGTTCCGAACACTTTACTTGGGTACTCATTCCAGTAGTGTTGCACGCTCAGATAAATAAATGATCAAATCCAATGAAAATTTTGAAAGCTTCTGAATGCAAGGATAAATGAGTGCCAAAAACATTCTGGAAAGCGTCTGTTTATGCCTTTCCAGGATATTTTTGATTACGTCTTCGAATTTCTCTTGAAGATTTTCCAAAAAACTGAAGAGGCTTTGGAGCAATCCGGACGAAGTTAAAAATACATAATAAAGAAAATTCTGGAAAGGGTCTGTTTATGCCTTTCCAGAATTTTCTTCACTGCGTCTTGGAATTTTCTTTTAATAGTTTTCCAAAAAGTTTCGTACCCTTTACAGGAGTACTCATCCCAGTAGAGTTGCAAGCTTGGATAAATAATCAAATCCATTGAAAAAATGAAAGCTTCTGGAGCTGTCTGGACGTTGGGGAAAATCAATGCCAAAAACAGTCTGGAAAGCGTCTGTTAGTGCCTTTCCAGGATTTTGTCATTACGTATTAGAATTCCTTTCGAAGTTTTCCAAAGTTCCAAAAACTGTAGAAGAGCACTCCTTCCAATACTTGGTTGCACACTTCACTAAATACATGGACAAATCAATAATTTCTTGTAGGTTCTTAAGCAATATTTAGGAAAAAAGGGGGCATTACGAGCCCAAATCATGAAGGCTAAATCCTCCTTCACAACTAGAGCTCAGCAGTGTACACTTACCTTTTCGTATGATCATCGTTGAGGAAATAACTCGACAGCCACACCTACCTGGAATAGAGAGAAAAAAATTAATATATTTTGTTCACAAGAGGAAAAAAATAATCATAAGAAAGGTAAAGTGAAAAAGCGAGCGCTATAAGACATTAAAGATTTGACAAGATACAAAAGGGTTCTGTGTGTGAGTGTGTGTGTATCACAGAATAGCTATAGGTCACTGGATATTTTTTCTTACGTCTTCGCTATGTACATGTGATATTGGTATATCGTAAAAGACATATCACTTATTTTGTGTAATGTAGCTATACAATAAATAGGTTCCGTGCATAATTGCTGCACATATCTAACACATGCAGGGGTAAAAATCTTATTTTGGAAACTGAAATCGTGTGGAAAATTTATTCTAAACTGTTGATGAAGTAAAATTAAGAATATATATTGAAAAGACGTTGAAATTAAAATCATTCATGAACAAAAATGAATAATAATTACAAAATATCTAAGTTCTTACTTACAATCTATGCCTTCATTATGTACTATCTCTACAAGAAATACGACTCGTGTCGCAAGTGTAAAACCGTCCAATATCAAACACCAAGCCAGAGAGAAGGTTAAAATTTATAATATCTGACTCGTTTATCGAATCTCATATTTACGGACCGAATTACGACACCGGGAGTTGTTTAACGAACGATTCGCTGCTTTTCGCTCGAGTGGATTTGGTTCTTTTTCCGAGGAGCGACGTGTCGTCCCGGCGAATCCAAAATCGCAAAATGTGCGGGACGGGATGAGAATTTCCGGCATAGACCGACGCCTGTCGTTACGTTACTGACTAAAAGAAGAATACATGTTTGAAAATAATCTTTTGTGTTACTGGAGAAGATACAGCTTTCGACAGAGATGATATGAGATGCCTATGTCAGCTTATATCGGAAGATCCTTTTGTCGTTGAAGCGATTTATGGAAGGATGTCAGTCAGCTGAGAACCATATATAGAGTATCCTGTACCTCGTAAATCCAAGTCAGTAAGTCCCTCTAGAAAATGGCGCCTAAAACGATACCGTAATGACTATATTCAAGATCTTTTGTTAAGTAATTTGGTATTATCTATAAAAGAGTTATGTGACACTGATCACTATTTGTGATTGCTATTTGTGTTCTGCTGGCAGTTTCATCTCGTGTTGTCCACACTCTTAACTTTGGATATATGTATATAGGTCTCACTCTGTGTGTGTGTGTGTGTGTGTGTGTGTGTGTGTGTGTGTCATCATAATAACTCCTTAATGAGATATCTCATTTCCTTCAGGTATAATCACACTAGTCATATAAGAGAGAACCATCATACTATTATAATCAAACCTCATTTTACCTAGAATAGACAAGCAGGTTACCATTAGAATATCTGGTAGATAACCTTGTCACAGCCTACCACACCTAAATGCTATACTAATCCCCTCAATCTAGGATAGATAAGCAAGTTACCATTAAAACATTGCTTTGCAGACCACTAAGCCAGTTTCCCTGGTAATCCCATGTCAGTAAACTGGGACATCGTTTAGGTCAATACACCCAGGGAGAGTGGTGATGGAGGCCGAGTATCAGAGAAAACGCGGCTGCTACCTGGGCAGACTATGCTATCTCACTTTACTCGTTTTGTATACCCGATTACACATGCGCTAAACTAGAAGAGTTTCCCCATCATTTTCTTTGAAGCTATTCACATTATATATATATATATATATATATATATATATATATATATATATATATATATATATATATTCCATGGGTTCTATAAGACAAATTTTTAAAGTGAACTTATAATACACATTCATCTAAGAGCCTACTCCACAGGAGTTAAACATGGGCTAACCTGTGCCAGTACACCTAAGAACGAACTGTCATTCCAAGAGCCAGTGCCAAGGTTAGCCTTGGCGAACCTTTACACACACACACACACACACTCACACACACACACACACACACACACACTGAAGGTCTGATGAGATCCTTGTGTTCTGTAAAATTCAGTGACTAATTTTCTATGAAATGTACTGCTAATGTCTCAGGGTGTCGTCTATATTTATGCTGGCTTCTGTGAAATGCTATTGTGGTATGAACGTATACTGTATAGGCCTTTTGACTTCGCTGTGATACAGGAAAGGTTTCTTCAAGCAATTCTCAGACAAAGTTTCCAACCACAGCTTCCATGTATCGTTCCTGGTTGACGATTCCCGCGTTAGCGAAGTAGCGCCTTGAGCAGAAGAATGACACTTTTCTCCTATTTTCAGTCGAGCTGACAGTGAGGACATGCACGATGAAAAGTAAGTGGCTGACGGGAACAATCAAACTGCCTTAATCAAGGGTTTTGTGCTATTTCCCAGGTCACTTAAAACATCACCCGCAAATGTAGAGCTCATTCTGATTATACGAGAAGCACTATTCCCTTTAATATGTCGCTTTTATACGGACCATTTGCTAATAATATTAAATATATCCCACTGTAATTTTTCAATCTCTTTGTGGAAATGGTCTGTGGGGGTCGGGCTGTGGATAGGAGATTGCTGCTTCGGTGCATTACACATGACAGCAGGAGAATGGATGTGCGCAAAATGAGTCCTTTTCTTCGATTGTTCCAGGCGCTACCTCGCTGTGGCGAACAAGTACATTGGAAAAAAAAAAAATCAACTGAATTGCGTGTGTGTGTTTGCGTGTGTGTGTGTGTGTGTGTGTGTGTTTACAATTCTGTGTGATGAGATCAACCTACTAGTAGAGAAAATAAGATTTGGGAAAGTATATCTGAGACGTCAACATTCGAGACCTGTGCTAGAAAAGGGGATAAATCTCCCCTCGTGCTAGACTGATTTATGACTGGGAAAAAAAAATATCCAAGTTATTTAATAATACACCACATGCGATTCAAACCCAGCACCAGCAGAGTTTCCAGCTCGGAAATTACACTGGGTATTTAGTCGTAACAGCGTTATACATTTAATAATGGCGAACATCAGATGGGGGTCGCCCAAACCCGCCCGTGTAGTGTTCAATGAACCTATTACCCAGCTACTTCACATGTCCAATTTCATGGAGCTGAATGGGGATTCATTTGACATGGGTAGTGTACTTTGCAGGGTGCCTGTGTATATTACGAGTTAGAGAAGTTATTTCAGTGTCATGGATATATATATATATATATATATATATATATATATATATATATATATATATATATATATATACATACATATATATATATATATATATATATATATACATTTTCAAAATTTTTGGAAATTAAGAAATTTAAAATGAAAATAATAAGTGTCAGGGTGGGAAATACGTGGATTTTCACATAAATCATTTGAACAATCTTGAAATTAGAGGCGCTACACCGAGACCTTAGGTACTTAAGGTAAGGGGTAAACAAAACGAGAGCAGGTTAGGCCTCTCTAAAACACGCAAGCACGAGTGTAAGACCAAGTCTTGACTTAAGATGTGCGAAAGCCTTCATCAGAATTTCGGGGGAGACAATAACCCCCCC
>NC_092256.1:14774388-14819388 GCF_036320965.1 Panulirus ornatus | reverse complement strand
GTGGCCTTCATCCCCAAGCGTTCGAGCTTCATATATCGGGTAATTTGATCACCACTGCTAGGATAGGGCTGGACGCTCCGCCTCCATCCCCAAGACACACTCAGAGGGGAAGAAAAAAAAAAAGTGAAAAGATTCCCCCACCGACATAGAAAGACACTCGACAGAACAAAGACACGAAACAGGGACAAAGAAACATACTCAAAGGAACAAAAGAGACTCACGTAAGACGACGCTCGGACGCATAAAAGGCCAACGCGGACATTAAATGAAAGTATAATAGTAAAACTGACTATAAGGGAAGGGGCACAGCTGGGTGCTTGCAGACGAAGGCATAGGAACCCGATCCAAGTTTTACCGGTCCACCACACTGTTGGGATAACGTCAACACCACCACCAACAATAACAACAGCTCAAGGTTGTGATTTTTGGGGTGACTACAAAGGACGGGGAATGCGTTATAGCTATCTGGCTGTCTATGTTCATACATACTCATTCCACAACCATACATTCTCTCCAGCTTGTAATCAGCATAACACTCGACGACTTGTATTTCACGCCATTCTTCGTTCAATGGTTGTAAATGTGCCCTGGGTGAGTGCTACTTACCAGCACCTGATTATTGGGGAAAGTTTTTGTTTCACAGGGACAGAAAGTACAAGAAACTAATAATTCCACACACACAACCATCATATGTACACTGATCAATGAGCAGGACTGATGATAATACTAATAACACGTCACTGGTGATGATGATGTCCCCTTGTTTATTTACACTTCGTAATCAGATGAAAAACAAATATTTACCGAGGTTATCGGATATCATATTGACAGGAAAGGATGAGTGTCGGAGTAAACATGCTCCTACGTCATACGTTAGAGGTGGTAGTTCATCGTAACTGGCAAAACTACCCATCTCTATCGGTGTATGAGACCATCTGTAAAATGTTACAGATGGTATGACACAACCATCGTAACATACAAAAAAAATAAAAAAGTGAAGCTTCTAGAAAAGACAATCTGCTGAAAAGCTTTTGGCCATATTAACCTCAAGGTCATGATGGAATTTCTCCATACGTGCTGAAGAAATCTGCACACTTTCCCCATGCCCCTCGAACTGTTCAAGATATCACAGGAGGAAGGGAAAGAGCCCAAAGAGAGAGAGAGAGAGAGATAGAGAGAGAGAGAATGTCGCTCGCATCGTTAACAAAGAATCATACTGAACTACACACCTGCCTGTTTGACGAATGTGGCCATTAAAACAACGGCAAAGGTAATCAGAGAGTAAATGGAGCCAGAGACAACACGGGCTCCGAAAGGAGGGCGGCATCTCCAATAAAAAGCCTCTGACCTGTACGAGAGAATAATCTCCGTTTTAGACGAAAGAGAAGAATGGGTGGAATGTCCACACCTTGTCTGCCAAAGAACTTTAGACAATATACTACGAAGGAGGTTGGCAAACAACCTGGATCTTCAAGAAGGAATAAGGGGACACCTCCTTAAATGTACGAGAAAAAAAAAAAGATTACTTTAGTGGAAATGAACAAAGGAAACTTGTTCGAAAAACCTCACCAGACTGATGATGCAAACTGTGAGCAGATGTCGCAAGATGACACATAGGACAATGACACACCATTATATGAAATTCAGCACAACACTAGCTAGAAGAGATATGAAGACATACTTTTATAGCATAGAAGTAGCAGCTGAATGGGATGACATAAGTGACGAAATTCTTAATGATGGCAACTTAGAAAAGCTGAACATGCTGTCTCATAGTACAGAAAGTTCAAGAGTTGGGGACTCAAAGAGTGTAAAACTCATCCCCTTACATTACAAAAGGGTAATTAGATATATATCCTGAAAAGCACATGTATTAAGGCAAATACAAGCACAAAACTAAAAAATACTCACAAACACGTGCATGTGCGTATGCATTTGCGTTTGTGTTATGCGTATGCATGTGTGCGCGCGTGTAACTACCCACTGACAATGTATGGGGAGGGAGTTCTCTATTCGTGGGACCCCATCTCCTGAACTTTCTCTACCAACAAATATTTTTTTTCAACTTTTTGTATGCTGCTCCCCATTTATGGTCTCATCACTTACTTTAATGATGCACTCTTCTTCTATAAAAGTACGTGTGTGTGTGTGTGTGTGTGTGTGTGTGTGTGTGTGTTCTACAAATACGTGAACCACGATGTATCAGAGTTTGACAACGAATCAAACATATCAGCTCATATCACAGAAAGGTAAGTTTCATGTCTCCCATTCTTTACACGCAATGAAGCCTTGGTCTCGAACTTTTGAGTGTATACTTCATGAGCCCCTTCATTGAAGCTTTGGTCTCGAACCTCTGAATGTGTGCTTCATGAACGCCCGCAATGAAGCCTTGGTCTCGAACCTCAGAGTGTATGATTCATGAACCCCCATATGAAGCTGGTTTTCTAACGCGAAAAAAATCGAATACTGGAACCTTTTTCGGGTTACCCTAATTGCTGACGACAAAGACACAATAGGCGATCGGGGAGCTTCGAGTTGGGTGAGAAGAAGGGAGACAAGGGTGAGAAGAGACATGAGAAGGGGAGAGGGTGATATGGGGTGGGTAGAAGGGTGTGGCTAATAAGAGGAGGTAGAGAGATCTGCATTTAATTGATTGGACCCGCACCCCCGCCAGTAGTAACAGAAGGCTCCTCTTATCTACATGTTACGTGATGTGGGTCTTTCCCCATAGGTATGGCTTTTATGTAGGTTCCTTATCTAACCTTATCTAACTTATTTATTTCACGCATTTGTGCTACTTCGCTCACTTATACAACAATCTCATTCTTTGTCTGTCTGTGTTTCTTTTTGTATACGTCTGTCTGTGTGTTTTGTATCATTCTCTCTGTATCGTCTACTTCGTGCGTGCGTGCGTGTGTTTTTAAAGGCACTGCCTTATTCGTATCTTCATTTTCTTTTTCTCTTTTCCTTCTTCCATTTCCTCTATCATTTTCCTATCACTCTCACACACAAAAAAGCAAAAATCTATAACTGAAGTGACCTAGCTCAAGACCTTGGACTATAAAGCAGACCATTCAGCCAATATGGGATTAGATGACCTATAACTCCCAGTTGGAGACAAGAGGACAAAATCCAAGTAGTAGTTCATCTCAAGGCAGAAGGAAGGTCAAAATCTATGAAATTGTGCAACTATGAGGATCAAATGTTAAATAATACTAAATATCTCCAGTCTCAGAGAGACATCATCACTTGAAGTCATTCTTAAAAGTAAACACAAGAATTGATATACTCGGAAAAAATAAAGGAAAATGCTTCCAAGATGTAAAAGGAAAATAGATTCCTCTATAAATTTATAGAGCATTATTTTGTTACCCTTAGAATTATATGCCTGAAGATCCACTGCAAAGGGAATGACTGTTCCCTTGGCTTCAAAAGACATTGCAGTTTTGTGCCTATAGATCTCATGTTTGAATCATATTAAGCACTCGAAAGTAATCTCGTGTAACATTTAACACCTTAATAAAAATTCTTATTACACCAGCCTCTTGTGCTGCACTCAACTCCTATCAACCGGGATTATGGGAAAGAGATTGCGAGTTTTAATCTGATATTGGATATGGAGTGGGGATTTGAGAGTGATATTGAAAATAGTAATTGGATCAGATTGGATGGGTCGCAGATCAGCGAGTGGGTATTTTTAGGATTGGATTTCATGCAAGATCAGGTATCAGGAAGGTTGACGGACCTGAAGAGTGGGAACGAATTATTAAAATCTACGAAGGTGTGTGTGTGTGTGTATGTGTGTGTGTGTGCTCTACAGACCTTAGTCAGTAGATTATGAAAGAAAAAAATTCAGCTGGATATCTGGGCGTTGGAGAGGAGGAAATTATACTAACGACAAGTGGATGGTTTAGATATTTCAATATCTTAAGTAATTTCCTCGCACAAGAACCATGTTTATCATTCCTTAATACCCTAAGTTATTAGATGAAATTCTTTACATTCCTTCAGGGGAAATTTCGACTCGTTTAATGCGAATGATATTTTTTTTCTCTCAGTTTAGAAGTTGTTGGAAAATTAATGATTATATAAATTATAAGAAGAATCATTTCCTACTAACAGTATTACTTATAAGCCCACTTATTGGTTGTCTGCAACTATATGTATCTTCATGTACTTTCCAACTAAACAAGAGCATAGAAAATTATGTCCAGGATCAACGGTATTGCCTTCTCGCTGACATATCCGACTTCATCGGCTTTCTATGGTTAAGCATCATCTTGAGGGAATGCTATTTACCCATCAAAATATAAGCTAATTTCTTCCTCAAGGAGCATTATCCCCTGTATCATCTTCTGGTGCGCCAATTCGTATCACTCGACAGTTATTCATCGACATAAAGCAACAGCTTCAAGCACCTTACAGACTGACTACCGTTCATTAGGTTATATAAACCATTACTTTTTAGAAATGGTTTGTGAACTGTGTGAACGCAACAATGTAAATGCATCTAAAGTCAGTATTCAGATGCGCTTTAAGTGCTTTCAGCAGTACATTGGGACCCACAAGATGTTTAAGTGATTACACTCTACGAAGAAGATAAAGAGGGACTTTGATTACACATTCAGGAATGGAAATATATCTTTTTTTTTTTTCATCTTGCAATGAAATGATAGAGGAATTCTTTAACGTAGTTCATGCTAATGAGATTATTAACAATGATAACAAACGCTGAACGAATTGACAAACATTGGAGACAGGCATTTAAAGATGTCTGTTTGCAGTAAGATAAGAACTGGGGACACTTTCCAACCTGTGCATGAAAGCAGATACGATTCTTTGCTCACAAAAGTTGAGGGATACGAGAGACACTGTTTACGTCAATGAACTGTTGTGCGCGTTTTTGCTATGACGAAAGGAAATACACGTAATTTTTTTCTACCGATGCAAAGATTTAAAAGATTATTATTCTGAACTAACTGACTGTTGTTTCAGACGTTTGACTGGGTTGTTAATCACACTCTAAATAAAGATTGAAAAAGAAGCCAAGTTTAAACATCTCTGACTGGTAATAGGAGAACACAGGGTACAAATACATCGTGGAAGCAAAACCGACTCGGGAAGCAAAACCGACTCGGGAAGCAAAACCGACTCGGGAAGCAAAACAGACTCGGGAAGCAAAACAGACTCGGGAAGCAAAATGACATGCACCGAATAAAACCCGACGTCACCGAATCAGAGTCGGGTCAATCACGGCCGCCGAAGCCATAACGGACTTTATGAGGCAATACTGAACCGAGGAGACTGGCAGGCAAGGTCACCAGGGGTCAAATGAAAGGAGGAGGGAAGCTGTGAGTGTGGCTGACTGGTGGGGGGGGGGGAGAGAAACAAGAGATTTTGGGAGGATGTGGGAAGGGAAAAGAGGATCGTGTGTTCATACAGAGAAAGAGGAAATGAATGGAAAGATAAAAGGAGGAAAGAAAGAGGGAGAGAAAGAAGGAATGAAGGAAAGAATGATAGACTGAAAGAAAAAAGTGTTCGAACCTATAAGTACTTACCAAATGATTTTGCCCGAGTCAGGGATAAAATAACCAAGCCCTTGCCTGATTCATAATACTGATAGAAACAAGAAAAAAATAAGAAAAAACACGAGAGATGGGGAAGAAAACGGATGACTATTAAAGGAGAAAACAGCTGACTATTATTTCCCTAGACAAATGTAACTAAGACGATATAGGGATCTTGAAATATTTGGCGAAAGACAAATAACAGTGAAAAAGGCAGGTAAATGAAGGATAAAAGTCACAATGTGTCTATCCTTTTACACACACACACACACACATACACACACACACACACACACGGACGATCCTAATTATCAATATGCCTTTTAATCGAATGTTACATCATACGCCATTGTGTCCTTATGTATTGAAGTTATCAATACTGATTCTGTATAAAGATTCTTCAGCAGTGAGGTAATCTCCTTAATGGACCAATATGCAACTTCTTAAAGTCTTAATTAACGCCCATAATGACTCTTAATTATGATCAGATAACAAAGGTTTGGGAGGGGGGGTGTTTAGAACTGAATTAATGTTCGCAAATCTTTCAAGAGCTCTTGATTCTTGGCTTACCCTGAGAAGATCAGGGAACCCAAAGAAGAGCAATGAAGATGGCTCACGAAGCCTCGCGTAAGATAAGAAAAACCGCGAAAGAGGATGGTGAATGTTAAGAGAAATTAATAGGATATGACTGAACTGCACGCAAGCTATGTATTCTAATGGGGGAAGTGAAATGAAGCCTGGTTAAAGCGAGGATGTGTGTCATACCACAGAAATAATCGTTGTTAAATTTCACACTGAGATATGAAAAGAACGAGATTCATAAAGAAGGAAAGGGCAGGTTGGAGGTCAAATAAAACAAAAGGAGAAAAACTCGAAAGGAAAAGAAAAAATACAAGAGAACGTACAGAACTTTAAAGGGAAAATATATTTAAGTACGAAAGAATCAAGATTTTAGAGAAAAAAGTAAAAAAGAAAAGCAAAAGAAAGTTAAGAAACCTACTAACATCAGCAATTAAGACAAGAAAAATGATATAAACATACGTAGAGATGAGAAGGCACGAAAAACCTCGAGGACTAACATGATAAAGATATCGACTCCAGAAGAGGACTCGCGAGGGAAAACCTGGAATTACGTGAATGGAAGGTGAGCCCTGGAAGGCGTCCGTCTTCAATATTGGGATGTGAGTAACCGGCAGCTATGGCGGCGGTCTCCCCAGATCGTATAACCTTTCACCTTTTCTCTTGTATTCTAGTTTTGCCCGTGAGGCTACAGATTGTCCAGCTGGTGTTTTAGACACTTAATCACGACGGTGCGAGCTCAAGCTTGAGCACGACGGTACGACCCTCGAGCACGATGGTGCGACCTCTTGAGAACCAGATTGGTGGTCAGGACATTTGAATACGACGGTGCGACACTTGAGAACGACGACAAAAGACCCTTGTGCACGATGGTAAGAGCCTTGGGCACGACGGTACGACCCTGGAGAACGACGCTGCAATCCTTGATCACGACTGGGTAACCCTTCGGCACGAGACGGTACGTCCTTTGAGCACAACGGTAGAGTTATCTAGCACGAAAGAAGAACTTTCGAGCACGAAGTTACGACTTTTGATAGCGACTTTTGCTACATCCAGTACGACGGCACGACCCTTGCGTTTGAGCTGGTTTTTAAGGGAAAAAAAATGAGATAAAATAAACAAAACGGCTGAATACATAATTCGTTTCAAGAGTCACTTTTCAAAAATGTAGCTCAAGAGACTTCACTCACGGCCTGTAGTAGTAGTAGTAGTAAGGGCTAGGAAATAAATTTCACTAAGCTAGGTAGAGGCAGGAGATACCTGCAATGGGTTAATAATAAACCCAGCAAGGTAGAAGGATTGGAAACTAATCAAAACTACTGTTCGGGAAAGTTTAACAGGCCAACCTGGCAACCTTACTACAGTGACATCTTTGATGAGATGTGTTGTGCCGGAAGTGAGTCGCTCAAGGTGTTAGAGAGAGAGAGAGAGAGAGAGAGAGAGAGAGAGAGAGAGAGAGAGAGAGAGAGAGAGAGAGACTGTGTGTGTGTGTGTGTGTGTGTGTGTGTGTGTGTGTGTGTGTGTGTATTTCCGTCCGCACTCTCCCTCAGAGAGAGAGAGAGAGAGAGAGAGAGAGAGAGAGAGAGAGAGAGAGAGAGAGAGAGAGAGACTGTGTGTGTGTGTGTGTGTGTGTGTGTGTGTGTGTGTGTGTGCGCGTGTGTGTTATATTTCCATCCGCACTCTCCCTCAGCCTCACTTCAAACTTAAATCAGTATCTTACCCACTGTACTGAAGGGGGCAAGGATTAAATTCTCACGCATCGGCTGTCATGCTCACTCGCTTGACCGGTAGTTTGCGACAGCGTATACAGCGCTTTGGACTGCGTCAACAAACGCAGACGACGAGAGGTCCTCAAGGCCATATGTGTTATGAAAGCTTCAGGCTGAACGAGACGAGGCGTCGTAGTCTAGACGCGACGTCTGAAAAACCTAATTATCATCATCTCTCAACTTCGACCAAGTAATACAAGTCTAAAACTGGTATTACTGATGACCCCTGAATAGAAAGTTCCAATAACCACTTTTCCCGTTTCTCTTGAAGGTATGATTTGATTTACTACGTGAAGTAAATGAGTTGATATACTTTATATAATACACCACAATATTACCTCGTGTTTTTCTGCGGAGTCTTGCAATTTCCATCTCGAAATAGGAGACCAGAAGGTCATCCATCCCCTAATCTTTGGCTACTCGAATGAAGAACGATTCAGTTTTGTAAAATATAGATGTTTACATACTCAAAATGAAGGATTAAGGAAATGAAAGGTTCACATTCCAGCTTATCTGAGAAAATCAACCTAAAAATCTGTTGTAATCGTGAGATCAAGTGGAGAGAGAGAAAAAAAAGACGGATTTGTGAAAAAGGGCAGACGCCCCCCCCCCCCAAACTGCTGACGTGAGTGTGTTAGGGACTAGGGAACGAAGCCATCCCCATATTCTGAATCTGGTAGGTGGTGGAGGGAGGAGGGGGGGATAGTGGGACAAACATTCACTCACTGCTTCGGACTGTGGAGTTCAGATCGAAATATTCGAGCCCCTGCCCGACTAAGGGTCGAATGATATCATCAATCTCGAGGATAATAATGAAAGTCCAACATGATCTAACAAAGTTTGTGATCGGAAATTGAATATCTCGACTTATTTACACTGAGAAATGAGGTGTCATTCGCCGTCATCTTGAAATTTGAGACCATGGACCGATAAAATAAGTCATATCACAGAATTTAATCAAATTCCAGCATGAGTCGGTGAAGCAAATAACCAGAAACCAGAGCTCGAGATATATGAGAAAAAGATAAATGGATGCGTGGCTCGAATCCTTCAAATGGAAGCGTGGCTCGAATCCCTTTCAACACGTCTTTACTTCTTACTCTGTGGATGATCTATATATGGCTTCAGTTGTCAACTCCATCAGATGCAGAGGCGATGTGGACAAAACATCCTGACAGACAAGAGAGACGCCGGACAGACAGACAGACAGACGGTGATTACATCCAGCATCTCCACTGCAGACGGTGCAACACAAAAAGCTTCAAGTAACTGAACTTACATCTATCGTCCATTTTTTTCCCCCCTTCAGACAATTCACCCTCTCCTCTGAGAGAGTTTTCTTTTCCTTTTTTTTTTATCTTCTTTTGTTGCGTAAACTTCCCTTTGTCTTCTGTAGTATAGTTTTCTTCTATCTTTTTTTCCTCCGTAGACTGTGCCTCTGTAGCACAGTTCTCTCCTTTCTTTTTTTTCTCCTTAGACCGTCTGCCTGTCTTTAGCCATGGCTGTGCTCCTCCCATTACCGCAGAAGGCCCCCTCCCGCACTGCCCTCCATCCTCAATGCCCCAGTTTCTGAGCTCGTAACTCCTGCTACTATAACATAATTGCTTCCCGGAAGGCCTACCCTCCATAATGGACTCGAGTCAACCGCATCCTAAACAGTTCACAGAAGATCCTGCCCTTTCCAGCCGTAGGAATCTCTGTTCACCATGCTCCTATGGGGCCGGCTTGATCGTGCGTGGCGGATCGGCGTGGCAATTCACTGTTACATCTGTTTGCTGCCGTGCCGCTGTAGCGATACGAAACTGTGCAATAAAATGCGCTGCCGTTCGGCTATAGCGATGCAATACTGTGCAATAAAATGGGCTGATCTAATGTGATGTTATGTGACATATACGAAAGAGAAAAGTAAATAATTGGTGGAATATAACATAAGCTATGTATTCATCTACGTATGTCTATCTGTCAGTCTACAACCAATCTATCGTATTCACTTCATACCCATCTCTTTATGGTTGATCACGTACAATACAACCTCTAAATTCACTCCTACATATCCTCAACCCATGCCCATACTCTAAGTTAAAAAAAAAAAATGATTTACCACTTTGGGTCCAACAGAATAATTCACAGAATATCATCCTATAATATCAAATAGGATATCGAGACTTATGAGACACGTGTCAGCAGTAAACACACTCTCGCCTGGGGGCTAACCAATTATACCCAAGCCATAAACAAGTTAGACGCTCCCGAACCACTGAAAGCAACACCTTGCAGCAACTCGCAGATATCCAGAGATATCTGCCGGAGAAAGATATGAGCAGTGTGGTCTCTAGTATCAATAACCACATAAAGAAACCCTAGTATAAAAGACAGTAATAAAGAGCTGTATAATAGAAATATACCAATGATACAGCGAGATGATAAAGATCTTCCAAGATCCACAACGGAATTTTTTTTTTAAACTAATCAACCAATTGCAGATATAGCATCGAGGAGGAGATTAAACACGGAAAATAAACGGAAGGACAAGAGCATCACTTTACACCACGTCCGTTTTTGGAAGAGGATGGGAACCTCCTCTATAAGTGAGACTATGTGTTCATCTAAGACGTCATTAGTAGGTATTACCTCTCTCAAGTTCTAAGTACTGAGCTTCAGTTCTGGGGGCGCGTCGTGACAGCACCTCCTCTACAAGTGAGACTATGTGTTTATCTAAGACGTCATTAGCAGGTATTACCTCTCTCAAGTTCTAAGTATTGAGCTTCAGTTCTGGGGGCGCGTCGTGACAGTGGTTAGGTTATAAACCATTCTGTTAGGAATAGGTGAGCTTGTCCTCTCCCCACTACAAGGCCTAGCTAGCGCCCCTCAACCGAAAAAAAAAAAAAATAATGAGAATAGCTCAGTCCTAAGATAAGGGCGTCTTGTCCGGGAAAGAATTATACTAAGTCAAGCCACTTATAACAGTAAAATGAAAGCCGACTCAAATTTACATCGCCGTTACCAAAACACTGCTCTCTTAAGAGGTATCATAAGTTGAAGTCATAACTATATACACTGGATTGTTGGCTATTGGCATAATAAAAGATGTCCAAATCACATGCTCGTACCCTGAGGAAAATTTACACGAAATTGTGTATCCACAAACTTCTGTCCAATTAAACTTGACACAACATGAGGGGAGCCAAGAATAACAACATGGGTCCTCCCTACAGAACTTCAACGACGTGAAATAATTGGCAAAGCAATACGACTTCTACATATTGCTCTGTACTGTAAATTTGGCAGATAACTTCGTCATAGCCCATCATATCTTCTGTTATCTGGCTTTCCCTTGTACTATCCCCCAGCAGATAATCTCATCACAGATCATCAGGTCTGCTGTTATCTGGCTTTCGCTTGTACTGTCCCCCACTAGATAACCTCATCATAGCCCATTAGGTCTGCTGTTATCTGGTTTTCCCTTGTACAGGTCCTCCTGCAGATAACCTCATTATAGACCATCAGGTCTTCTGTCATCTGGCTTTACCAGGCGGACAACCTCATCACAGGCCATCTGGTCTTCTGTTCTCAGGATTTCCCATGTACTCCAGCGTACTTCCACCACGTCGTCTGCAACACAAATCACTCACTTCCACGACCAACTCTCACCATCTGGTCTTTTCCCTACCGAACTCAATCCTCCTCCTCCCTCCACCAAACAGGGGTGTAATTACTTGAAGACCCAGACCTGATAATGAGGCCAGGGGGTAATCAGCGACGTGATGACCTACAAATTAACCTGGGAAAGTGCAAGAGGCAGCGATGGCAAAGGAGAGGCTTCTAGGACCCACGCGTCGTCGTAAGTTATATATACATACGTACGTACACAAGGTATATGTGCACACGAGTATATATATATATATATATATATATATATATATATATATATATATATATATATATATATATATAATTGCTTTTATTAAATGAAAAAGGAAACATTTTGGAAGCTGCTCATATCGTCCACAATGATAAAAACTATAGTATACTTCTCAAGTTTGGTCACCGTTCCTGCAGATCAAAGAGCTAATAGATGGTAAGAAAAATGGTACTAAAATCAAGAGATACGAGTTAAAGTGAGCGACTGAGAGCTCAATATTTTTTTTCCATGATGGTAGACAGTAAAGGAAGGGGTTGATTTGATCCTATACTTAAAGTTTCTGAATCATTTGGACAGCGATTAGTTCTTCCGAAGATGCGATGGCAGAGAAAATAGTGGTCATAACTAGGAGTTAAGCAAAGAACTGGTTAGAAGGGCCATGAGTAAGTACTTTCAAATCAAAAAGGTTGTGGATGAGTAAATGTTAGCAATGAACAAAAGTTCAAAAAGCTGTATGACAAAAGAGAAGGTCCACAAGCACAGAACTTCTTCGGTCTACTGTATAAATAAGTAATCACACACACACACACACACACACACACACACACACAAGGGTCTCCGAAGACGGTACCAAAATTAAGAGATTAGTCACACTGAAAAGCTAGAGGCCACACATATTTGTCCATCTTGAGAGAGAGAGAGAGAGAGAGAGAGAGAGAGAGAGAGAGAGAGAGAGAGAGAGAGAGAGAGAGAGAGAACAATCAAAAAATTAAAGTTCACAAACCAGTTCTGTAACATCAACAGACAATAGTTCTTCAAAAGACGTAAACCGCAGGCCATAATACGATACCTAGCAAGTACCTTGTTGGAAAAGACGCGAAGTATTTTCATCAGTGTACGAGCAATGACTGGATAAAAGAAAAGGAATTATGAAACTGTGGATGTTGTCAGCATACAATATTTTAATTATATATATATATATATATATATATATATATATATATATATATATATATATATATATATATATATATAAAGCTGTAGCAAAGCAGAGAAAGTGAAAAAGATGAGGGCAGCCATAAGAATGTAGGCCTCCCTCCCTGTACAGTGAAAATAACTAGTCAAGGCAAACATCCAATATTACCGAGACCACGCGGTACATGGCATCTCCCTACTCACAGGCTCTATACTTTAATTAAACATTCCTCTTGCCACGGAATACCTTCCTTGATAAAGTGACACCAACCAAACCCCAAGGTTGTGTCCACGAACATGGCATCTGTCTGTAGCTGTGCTGTTTGTCACGATTTGCCAAAATCTCGTCGTAGTTAACCTGGGGGATCACCATGGTTAATCCTAGATAACACCCAGTCATCCCCCGACCCACCTCCACTCCCAGAACGGTGCAGCTACAGCTAATAACACGACCATGGAAGGAGGGAGGAGGAGGAGGAGGAAGGATAGAGTTATACCACACAAGATGCACAGGCCACTTCCGTCATCACAAGAGATTTCAGACTCCAACTGAAGGAGGCATTAGATGAACGAGGAGCTTCGAGAAGACCATTCAAAAAGAAAAAAAAAAGAGTTCGTCTTCAAGGGAGTGGACTAAAGATCGTACGATCATTCTTCGCTCACCTGATCATTCCTTGATCTGCCTTTGATGGTTTTACTGCCTCTCAGACGCACGGTGAACCATTCCTGATTCATGCGACGCCAAGAATAAGAAAAAAAAAAAACTTAATTTCGTCCGTTAATTCACGATTTATCATGGTGCCGACATTTTGAAAACATTCATATAGACGTTCAAATATGTCTGTCTTCATTTACATAAATGAAATGAGTAACGCGTTTTACAACACGTTCACTTCAACCTGAAATACTCTTATACGACAGTCAAAATTATCTCTACGTGTTGTTAATCATCTTGAAATTAAAGTTATTTGAAGTCAGAGTATCCAAGGATTGGAAATATTCTATTCCTAAAGACACTTGCAAAAGCAAAACGGTATTCTTTGATCTGAATCAGCAAAATACCACTCTTTATTCAGTTACATGCAGACGACTTCATAAATTCGCACTCATAAACATCTTATGCACACACACACACACACACACACACACACACACACACACACACACACACACAATGAATTTGATTAAAAAATCTAATATTCCTTTTTTATGTCTGAATAACAACCATCTGTTTTATGTTAGAATCACAGTAAATAATATATGAATGTTGTGAAAATTCTGTGTTTTCATTTCTGTCGATTAAAACTACCTGCTTAAGTAAATCAAACATTTCCACTCAAATCAATGCCTCAATAAAGGAAAATAAATGGATACTTCATGTTACACCAAACACTGACCTTAGAGCCAAATACATTACAGTTGCACATGAGCCGCCCTGTGCCAGTAATGGTTCCCCGAGCACCCACATCCGACCTCTGCCAGTAATGGAACACACCAGCACATATACACCTGACCTGTGCCAGTAATGGCACACCCGAGAACGGGCTGTCATTTGGTGAATCTTTTGGCACACACACACACACACACACACGATTAATATCTCAGATTAATAAACAGAAGCTAGAAATTTCGTATGCATTGATAACATCTTTCCGTCAAAGGACATTAAAAAAGACATTCGGTTTATATTTCTTCGAGTAACAATTATCAATATTAAAAAGAATGACGAATGCTACACCATAACCGGAGTAATCTTAAATATCTGTGGTTTTTAAACAACTCTTTAAATGAGTTATAGGATTTTTTTCGTTTGTTTGTTTACGCATGAATTACAAGTGTGAGTAAATTAATAATGATTATTTAAACGAGGCCCCCGAGCTACACAGCATCTAGAAGACCGTGAAACCTCCATAACACAATCCATTGTATGGAAGTTAATCAAACTTCAGACCAGAACATCTAACTACTGAGAGTTTAATGGTAAAAGTTTTGATAATTTGGTGCCAACGTTTTTTGGAAGGAACTCATTATTTCAAAGAAAAAAAAAATCTATATGGACCCTTGGTGACGTTGTTGGTGTTGTTGTTGTTGTTGTTGCTGCTGCTGCTGCTGCTGCTGCTGCTTGCAGCTGCCTTTACACAAGGAAGGAAATTTGGGGAAAATATTTGAAAATGAGATAGCCTACAATTTACCTGATAAGGTCCTCCCATTCTCTTTGAAAATGTCATCACAATTTTGTGCAAACGTCCTGATATGAGGAGCTAGAAAACCTAACCTGGTCAAGTGAGAAGGCACTGAATATCAGCATGAAATAATGGAGAAAAGGTCGTCTAACATAAATAACACTCTAGAGAATGTAAGGGTAAGCTCTTATACAAGATATCCAGATGGAAGGGTAAACTCTTATCCAGATATCCAGATGGAAGAGTAAACTCTTATCTAGATATCAAGATGTAAGGGTAAACTCTTATCCAGATATCCAGATGTAAGGGTAAACTCTTATCCAGATATCCAATTGTAAGGGCAAACTCTAATCCAGATATCCAGATATAAGGGTAAACTCTTATCCAGATATATCTTTCACGGCTCTGGAAAACAAGAGGCCACAAAGCTTTCAACAGAAAAAGAATATTACAGAAAAGGTAGAAAAATAAGTGGGGGGAAAAAAAATCACCTAAGTCACAGAGGACGAAAGGATATAGCAGAGGTGCCCAATGTCAAGGTAACCTATCAGGACCCACCAACTTTCATACCGATCCCATCTACAGTCTCGGCTGCCGACCCCCCCAAAGAAAGTTCTTCAAGTGAAGGTAAAGAAGTGATAAAAAGAAAATCACATTAAACTTCGCGCAAAACTTGAGGTCATTGATATATATATATATATGCTACAAAGTCATGGGAAATAGCATAGACAGTGAGACTTGGTCACTAAGGTTAAGAAAATGGGTGTAACATCAGGAAGCCACAAATGCTCTTTTCAGTTCACAGTATTACCCACTTTGGGGACGAGTGGTGCACAGCTTACAATAAAGCCCCAAAAAACTCAGTAACAATATACCTTCCTTAAGACACAGGCGGGGAGCCTCATCTTGATCCTGCTAGCTCTCTTGAAGGAGAGATGAATTTGCTACAAAAAAAATAAATGAAAGATAATAAAGAAAAAAAATGAAAGATAAAGAATATATTACTTTAAAAAAGTTAAAGATAATAAAGCCTCGACAACAAAAAATTATATAAACAGTGACAGTTTGACGAGGTGTGATTACCTGATGGCTTGTCGTTTCCTTTTCCTCGCTATGTAGTATGAAATGAGGGACATAGATTCTGCTACTCGAAGGCCAGAGGAAGGACCACAAAAACAGACTTACCAGAAAAAAGTAAGTTATCTCACCGAGACATTTTTGACTATCCAGAGACAATGTTACGTCGTAATTTTTGTTCCAAATTCTGAAATGCAGTTACTATTAAGCAATTCAATCTATGAAGAAAATAAGGGCAGACACGATACTATGACAGAAAATAGACGAAACAGAAATTGTAACTTGGGAGCAAATTGGTTCGAATTCTGTTTGGATATACACTACGGAGGAATAATATATATACATAACTTGTTTATTTATTCATTTGATAATTGGCGTGCCAGCTGGCACCCATTTTTAGATAGGAAAGGCAAACTATCAGCCGAACTCATGACTGTCGGAAATTATAAATCTTTATTTCGATTCCGTAAGTCTGGAGATGCAGCACTCACGAATTGGTAGACAAAACTGCGAGGAAAGGAAAAACAATTACCCTTTCTCACAGACACCATTTTGGTGAAAAGAACTTATAGAAACTGATGATAATACGATTTCCGTATGTGTCTTGCAACACAGGAAGTCAATTGTTTAAAGATTCCTCGTCATATTTATAGAAGACCTCTTAACACCCCCACGAACTCTCTAAGAAAAGCATCGCTCTGACAAAGAACTCAGTTGTTTTAAAAAAAGCACTGGATACTATAACTGTCCTTAAACCAATTCAAATTTTAGCGCACACTCTCTCTCTCTCTCTCTCTCTCTCTCTCTCTCTCTCTCTCTCTCTCTCTCTCTCTCTCTCTCTCTCTCTCAACCTAACCTAACAGCAGAGAGGCACAAATACGGTTTTCCCTGAACCAGCCGGAATAACACATGAAGGATTTCCCAAAAACATGTATCGGTAACATGTTCAGGGTAAACAGGCACTGAACAAGACAAACAACAAGACAGCAAACTTAGCAAACAAACTAGATCTCGGGAATTTCCCATCGACAGACTGACCATGGTAACGAACCCCGTTACTCATTAGTTATAATGACCAGTTTGTTCGCTACATCGCTACGTTCCTTCGTTCTCTTTGACATCTCGTACACTTGTTATAAGAACGGGAAAATTTTGCTCAAAAGAGACAACAAAGCGGAATTATTTTGGTGCAAGACAGAAATATTCACAGGAGTAGATACCAGAAGATGCCAGTTGTTCGTCTGTACTGCACTCTGGAGATCAAGATAATAACCGTGCACATCTGTGTGAACTCGAGGCAACTTGCGGACATTCACTTGTATTTTGAAAGCTTCTCGCCACTCGTCCTCTTTTCCCTTTCGTTCGTGCTCTTTTTTTTTTTTTTTCCAGTGTACTTCCCACGTATTCCCTGCGTGTCATTGAAGGCGACTAAAAGGAAAGGGAGCGGAGGGGCTGAAAATCCTCCCCTCTCGTTTATAATTTTCCAACAGAAGGAACGGAGAAGGGGACCAGGTGAGGATATTCCTTCTAAGGCTCTGTTTTCTGTTCTTGACGTTACCTCGCTAACGCGGGAAATGGCGAATAGTATGAAACAAAAAGAAAAAAAGATTATATATATATATATATATATATATATATATATATATATATATATATATATATATTCTTTCTTTCTTTCAAACTATTCGCCATTTCCCGCGTTAGCGAGGTAGCGTTAAGAACAGAGGACTGGGCCTTTGAGGGAATATCCTCACGTGGCCCCCTTCTCTGTTCCTTCTTTTGGAAAAAAAAAAATCAATTCCTGTAGACTTTCTATCACAAAGTTTAAAGAGACTTCTGTTGTAAATAAAGGACTTACAATCCTCTCTATTCAGCTTCCAGTTAGATGGTGAGAAAAAAGAACTCCGAAGGTCTGGTGAAGTGGTGATGACCACGTTACGTGACCACGCATCTTACGGCTAAGAGACGTAGGGCAATGACCCAAAGTAAATGAAGACTCTGACGTAAAAGAACTGACTAAAAAAAGGACTTTGATGTAGGTGGCGGCAGGAGGTAGTAAAGTAATGATTATCTTTCCTGTTTACTGAGTGGGAGGGGAAGCGTTTCATTGGGAGTTGAAGAAGTCTTCTGGAGAAATTTCTTGAAAGAGGGTTCCTGGGAGTAGAGAGAGAGAGAGAGAGAGAGAGAGAGAGAGAGACAGACAGACAGACAGACAGACAGACAGAGAGAGAGGTGGAGGCAATAGATCATGGGATACAATGCAGGAGCTCAATCTATAAAAGGCAATATATGCCTTAGGCCTATCGACTACCAGAGTCATTAAGGCTAACAACATTAAGTAATAGCTACCAGTTAAAATATATATATACGTATATAAAAATTTGGATATCTACAGATTTTCAGGATAATTCGAGGATCACACGCTCTCAGCAACGGGGTCTACACTGGTCAAATCCCATCAGCCTCACATTGCCAGCATTTGAACGTGCACTTTCATAGAAAACATAATACCCTCCAACAGCCAGGATTCGAACCCAGGACCTTTTGCGTGGCAGACGGGTATTGTGTGTTCTATGAAGGTACACGTTCATATTCACTATATTCGCATGTGTGTGTGTGTGTGTGTGTGTGTGTGTGTGTGTGTGTGTGTGATATAGACAGAAGGTTCTTCCTTCAACCACTACCGCAGTGAAGATGTAATCCTAACGCAACAGTGTCTACCTACCTGTCGATCTCCAAAGGTAAAAAATAGACGTTCCATAACTGAAGCAGATCCCGGGGCACGAAGCCAATAATACTTCAACTTGAACACGGTAATACAACCTTTGACACGACGGTACGAATCCAGAGCACGACGGTACGACCCCTGAACACGACGGTACGACCCCTGAGCACAACGGTATGGCCTTTGGGTGTTGCGGTTTTCATTTATGACCTGAACTTTAAAAGATAACTATCATCCTGAAGAGTCGTGCCGTCGTGCTCAAAGGCCGTATTTTGGTGTTTAAAGTTTGTACCTTGGCGCTCAAGAACTTGACCGCCAAAGTGATAACAGACTTTGAAATAGGCGTATCATATCCATCGAACATGTCACTTCAACAATACAAGATACAGTAAGCCACTCAAGGTTCAAAACCAATGTATACCCATTTAGTGAGACTGTATGGATCGATGTATGGATGTATATTCGTCACACTTTTTTGACAGATCTACAATCATTTGGGTGCTGTGTACATCAACCTTAGATTATGGTTACTGAACCAAAGTACAGCACAACTTTGAGGATCCTTACTGTGTTCATAACCCCAGACGTCCGTTGACAGAACCATTAACCTTATAATTATGATGACTCAACCACTTAGTTTCGACGACTCATCTCCCTTGAGAACGACTTAATCCTTTGATTACGACTATCTAACCCCCTTGATGACGACTCAACCCATGAGCACGTCGGCTTAACCCCTTGACTACGACGACGTAACCCCTTTGAGCACGAAGACTTAACTTTTACAGTTCCATGAAGCAAACCCTTGAATACGATGCTTTAATATTCGAGGGTTGCGTCACTGTACTCAAAGAGGGTTAAATCGTGGTAAACAAGGTGGTTGTTCATCTTCGTGCACCGTGGGATTCTGTCGTGGTACTTGAGGATTAAAGTCCTCGAGGAGTGTGTGGTGGTAAGGTGCGGCGAGCGAGTGTGGCGATGGAATGTTATCTTGGAATGGTGGCTTAAGTTCAGACAAGAAGTGCAAGAAGAGAATCTGTTCCCTAGCAAATATAGAAATGATGTCTGAGGAGTGAATGATGATACATTTTTTTGATGTGGAAATGTGTAGTGAAGTTATGGTGGTCATGTTTCGTTACGGAGTCTGGCCATGAAAGTTTGGCGGACATGATAGATGATGAGGGAGTCGAGTTAGTTGCATCTTGGCGAGATGGTGAGGCAGTCTCTTGCTGAAGTCTGATGTCAAATTGTGGAGGTAGATAGAGATACGAGTGTCCTATAATGGCACTTGAGAACCTTGAGGGAAAGGAAGGTGAGTGGGGGGAGATAACGGTGCTTTAGAAGTATGGTTAAGGGATCTCGTTACACAGTGTGATGGTGAAGCATAAATACAATGAGACGATCGTAAGATGATGAGTGTGGTGAGACACGGAGTGGAAAGGGAGTGTGGTAAGGGAAAGCGTACAAGAATGGAGCGTGGTGCGACCTGGAGTGTGTTAAGGGAAAGCGTGTAAGAATGGAGCGTGCTGAGACGTGGAGTGTGGAACGGGAAAGTAGTAGAGGTGAGTGGTATTAGTGATCAATATCACCAAAATGAAACAACCACTAAAGTGGTGTTCTCCAAACACGTAATCGACAAAAAACCAACAGATTTCTTCAAAAAAAATTATCGCCATCCTGTAAATGAAAGTAAAAATTCCGTGATACTGATACTCGATGAACATCCAACAAAAGAAAAGATGGAAAATAAAAATCATGAAAAAAAAAAAAGGGGATCCTTAACAAAGGCAGCGTCAACAGATCCTGTCGCCATGGCAACGAACAGGTGCCAAACAACAGCAAAACACCAGATGCTCACAGTCGCCTCATCTGTTTCTCTCTGTGGCCCCGGTTGGTTTTGTCACTGACCTCAACTGTCTCTCTCAGTAGTCTCAATCTTCTTTTTTTTTTTAGTAGTCTCCTCAGCCGCACTCACTTGTCTCAGCTGTTACTCTCTGCAATCTCAGCTGTTTTACCCAGTTGTCTACTCTGAAAAATAGAGTCTTCTCACTTTATTCCTCCTAACCGTTACAGCAGTTTCTCCCGCCCATCTCAGCCGTTTCATCCAGTCATCTCAGCGGTTAGTCTCAGCTACTTTCCCATTCTTCTCAGCCGCTACACTTCAGAGGAGGGTCTCAGCGGAACTAAACAGGGAAATATCCATTACTGAGGCGATGGTGGGTAAGCACAGACTTGTAAGATGACGAGGTTCTCTCTCACTTTCTCTGCAAATCCTCACCTCCTGTATTGTCATTTCCCAAAAGAAGGACTAAAGGGAAGAGCGAAAATTTTTCATTTCAGGGTTTAGTCGTCTGTTCCCAGAACTAGCCTCTCTTCCAAGTGTTGTGTCTTACACGTGGTGTGTGTGTGTGTGTGTGTGTGTGTGTGTGTGTGTGTGTGTGTAGTCTCGTCGAGGAGTACTTTAACTCTACCAAGGAGTCCATAATTCCTATTTCAAAACGCATATATATATATATATATATATATATATATATATATATATATATATATATATATATACATACATATTATATACATATATATATACAGTCTCTGAATCTTTGCTTTGACCCTCTCCTCTTCCTTTGCTCTTTCCCTTCTCTCACCATTTATAGTCCATGTTGATACCTTGGACCAACTACCTGATTGGGGATTGTGTACTTCCTACCATATCGAGAAATTCTAAATGGTCAACGAGGTAAAGAAAGTGGAGAGAGAGAGAGAGAGAGAGAGAGAGAGAGAGAGAGAGAGAGAGAGAGAGAGAGAGAGAGAGAGAGAGCTGAAAGATGTGGATAAAGAGAAAATGGTGAGGGAATAAGGTATGGGTATAACAAGGTGGGAAAGATGAAGGAGTGTTGGTGTGTGAAAAGGACTTATGGAGTATGTATGAAGGAGACTGGTATGATATATATATATATATATATATATATATATATATATATATATATATATATATATATATATATATATATATATGGTAAATTTTAGCAGACACATGGAAATCAGTAAAATGTTAAGGGACATCGTTCATCAATTTTTGTGCTTAATCATATAATATAATAATCAGAAAAATAATTGAAGTTGTCAATGTCAGCTGGGAATGGCACTGTATTTATGGTTTGAAAAGGCAACATGAGCATTCTCTTTGTACCAAATAGAATTATGCAGAAAATAATACATGAAAGTGGTTGACATTACCAGGTACTTTACTTTTATAAATTGTAAGTAAAAGACATTTCGCTGATGGGGAAAAAAAATCGAATATGAAGATGTGTATCGTTGTATACCATCCTCACTGAACAACATCAGTAGTACTTATATCAAGTCTTTTGGTGAAAATATGTTTTAAGGAACTGGAAAAAAAGAGAGTCCTTTGAAGTATTCAATTGTGTTACAAGAGGGAGAGTCATTCTACGAAAACTTGATGCTGAATATAGAGAAAATATTCACCAGTAACGATCTACGAAAATATTATGCTGAAGATAGAACAAATATTCACCAGTAACGATCTACGAAAACATTATGCCGAATGTAGAAAAAAATATTCACCAGTAATGATCTAAGAAAACATTATGCTGAATATAGAACAAATATTCACCAGTAACGATCTACGAAAACATTATGCCGAATGTAGAAAAAAATATTCACCAGTAATGATCTAAGAAAACATGCTGAATATAGAACAAATATTCACCAGTAATGATCTAAGAAAACATTATGCTGAAGATAGAACAAATATTCACCAGTAATGATCTAAGAAAACATTATGCTGCAGATGCACGTCACTAAAAACGACCAAGAGGCAACTATCGACATACGGACTAAAGATAGAATCGCTAGAATAATGGCCCTGAGTAGAGGACGTTATGATATGAAACATAAAACAGGAGGATCACTTCCGTCAGACGATAGTGAAGCGTTTGAAAGTCAAGACAGAATAAAGCTTCATCCATCTCGAGACCGTCCAGTGAAAGCCTGCGTGGGGTAACGAGTGGGATATACGCAGAAAAAGTAACGTTAGTGGAATTTACGCAGAAAAAGTGACGTTAGTGGGATATAAGCAGAAAAAGTAACGTTAGTGGAATATACGCAGAAAAAGTAACGTAAATGGGATACACGCAGAAAAAGTAACGTAAGTGGGATATACGCAGAAAAAGTAACGTTAGTGGAATATACGCAGAAAAAGTAACGTTAGTGGGATATACGCAGAAAAAGTAACGTTAAAGGGATACACGCAGAAAAAGTAACGTAAGTGGGACATACGCAGAAAAAGAAACGTTAAGTGTTGTGTAAACTGTAATTGCGTATTGACCAAGAAAGCAAACATATCCTTACATTTAAAAACAAGAGATAAGACACTGAGAAGTATCACCGAGCCAGGCGAGGAGAGGTGATGTCCACCCTTTTTCATAACGAGAGCTAAAGGGGAAGTCTCAGAGAGGAAACTGGAATTCAATAAAGTAAATAAGTGGGGAAGAAGTATAGAGGAATGTGAGGAAAATGCAGGTAATGGACGAAGAGGAGGAGGTAGACAAGGAAGGAAAGTTAATTCCCTTCAGTTTAATTAAGTTGGTGTCGTCCGTAGCAACCCCAGCCAGGCGGGATCATGGTGGCGGGAAGGGAGGGAGAGAGAGAGAGAGAGAGAGAGAGAGAGAGAGAGAGAGAGAGAGAGAGAGAGAGAGAGTCGGGTCCGTCTCTGGGTAGGGTGGCGGGGGGTAGTTAGGAGGAAGGGGAGGGGAGGAGACGTGTCAGGGGCTGAGACGGAGGAGGTTAGTCATGCTTGCGATACTATAATTACTACTACTACTACTACTATTACTACTACTACTCCATGCCATCCTATGGAGTATAACGGTTGGCGTTCATGACCATGACGCATTTACGAGCCGTCCAGGGTCGAGCGCATGGGTTCGAATCCTGGTTGCGGCAGGCGGTCCACAGTAAACCCAGTTGTTCATCTCCCTCTTAGGGTCTGGTCGATAAAATGGGTACTTGGCACAGGCTAGGGTATATATTTCGTTAATGGGATGGCCTTGATTAGAGCGTTCGTTGCCCGTGCCGTCTAAACTAACATATAAAAGAGGAAAAACTCCAAAAGCAACAGTTCCACACTAACTCTCCTTCCTCAGATACCCTGACTGTCCTCTGCGCCACACCATCTATAGCCATCATCATCACTACCACCAAAATATCACTAAACAATATCCTTGTCATTGATGGAATAGCCATTCCTTTATCGTATCCATATCATTATCATCATAACAGAAATACCGTCAACACTTAATCACCAACAAAACCCATCTCCAACATCCCTAACGCCATCACTTTATCCATCATCATCACTGAGGTCATCAGAAACACCACCACCACCTCATTATTAATCACAACACAAACATCACGGAAATATCATAGTCTCACTATCATCATCACCATCCCATCACTGCTTTCACCAAGCTCACCACAATAATCACTATTTTCTGTACCATCAAGCATTCCCGACGTGCTCAAGGGTCGTACCGTCTTGCTCAATGGTCGTGCCGTCGTGATCAAGGGTCGTATCGTCTTGCTCAATGGTCGTGCCGTCGTGATCAAGGGTCGTACAGTCTTGCTCAAGGGTCGTGCCGTCGTGATCAAGGGTCGTATTGTCTTGCTCAATGCTCGTGCCGTGGTGATCAAGGGTCGTACCGTCTTGCTCAAGAGTCGCACCGTCGTAATCAAGGGTCGTACCGTCGTGGTCAAGGGTCGCCCCGTCGTGATCAAGACGGTTTTGGTCGTAGCTTGACATACAAAGCAGTGGCTCCAGGAAATCGACTGGCAGCTTTGGGTCACTAATCATAGTAATTAGGAGCAATTACAGGGAGTTCCCTATGACGCTTGTGACTGCTAATGGTATAATCATAGACATTAACGAGGTCGTTTCCAAAATCACAGTTTAAACAATAAAAGTCAATTAGTGAGAAAGTCAGTGAGTACAGAGTCAACGAATGAGTGATAATGTTGGTATTGATTCGACCAGTGAGAAATGGTATTGGTATTTAGCCATCTAGTGAGAAACAGTACTACTACCACGTCAACAGATGAGAAATATTACTGGTAGCCTGTCATCTGATGGGATATGGCAATGCATATAGTGGGAAAACACATGAGAGATAGATATGGTATTAACTAGAGGAATAATAGAGCAGATACTGATACAACTAGTGAGGAACAGTGCAGATACAGATACAACTAGTGAGGAATAGTGTAGGCACTGAGACAACTAGTAAGGAATAGTGCAGGCACTTAGAGAAGTAACGAGGAACAGCGTCCGTTATCAGACCTATCCAGTGTGAAATAGTGTAGGTATTGACATAAGTAACGAGGATTAGAAGAGGTACTTCTACTGGCTTCACTCCTTTTGCCCAATGCCAAAAGCATGAGAAAACACCAGCTTTTTCACCACAGACAATCTCTATCACTATTCAAGACCGGATGATCGACTGAAAACGAATGTAGTTTGATATTACCTGACAAATAGCCAACAGCAGGCGAATAGAGTAATCAATAAGTTTCTCACATTACAGACGAAAAGGTAAGATTTTAAGAAACCTTGAAGTAAAAAGGTATTTCTGTAATCAGTTCGGCCAAATCCCTCGCGTTCCTCTCGTCTCCTGGATACGCTGAAGACCATCAGAAAGACAAAGGACTGAGAGAGGTGGAGTGAGGAGAATTCTATGGCAGAGAGAGAGAGAGAGAGAGAGAGAGAGAGAGAGAGAGAGAGAGAGAGAGTAAAGGGATGAATGGTATGGGTTGGACCTTTGAGAGTGAGGTCTGTCCTGAGAAAACTGGATGAAAGTTGGGGTTCTGATAAGCCTTAATCTTTGTCTCTTGTACAAAGTACCTTCTAATGGATAAAATATTTTTTCCAAGATTATGTATAAACCTTGAAGAAACCAATACAGCTGTGGATGAAAAGATAATGAAGACAACATAAAATTGCTCCAAGTCAGTGTGGTCTTGCTGCCTTGCTGTTTCCGAGAGGGCTTATCACAGATGTTCCACGAATAAGATGGTTTGATCTCTTCAGCTCTTTTCTTTTTTTTTTTTTCTCCGTATCATAAAACGTAATATGACTTCTTGCTTTCCAAAGCTGATAAAATGGAAGTTTATGTATTTAAAGTATATCAAGAAATGATAATAGCAATACTACTACTACTACTACTAATAATAATAATAATAATAATAATAATAACAATAATAATAAGGAAGTTGTTAGAATGTCGGGCACGGCGATACAACCGTTAAGCAAGAAGGAAAGACGGTGTGCATCCTTGGGTACGACGGAATGAACCTTGAGCATGACGGTATATGACCCTTAACCACGGAGGTACGACCCTAAAAGCACGATGGTACGACCCTTGAGCGCGTCAGAAATACCAACTGATATCACTGCATGGCCTCTGACCTGGCACTTAAAAGATATCATTTTAAAACATCTGAAAACTGATTGGAAAAAGAAAAGAAGAAAATTCAAATCTAATCATTAAGATATCATTTTCTCCTTGTGACCCTTATCTGTAAACCTTTTACATGTACAATTCGTTAACCCACGTATAATTCTTCAGGGAATCATTTATCTCTATCGCATATTCATAAACATGTAAACATAAGGAGCGTAATCTTTTTCATATATATATAATACAAAAAATATGACTTCCCTGACAGATAATTCCATGCACGACATACCATATAATGTCTGCTGGTAATAATTCACCATTAATATCCTCCTAAAAGAAAAACGAGGGGAGTAAAAAGGAATGATTCGAACGGAACCCGGATACAATCGTGCAATAAGTCACAGGGAGATGTATGAAGCGGTTGTAAACGTTCCCATGTAACAAACTTCATGAAGCATTACTGCAGGATTTACGAGCAGCTAAATGAGGTTCCTAAATTATGGACTTAAGAAATACATACTTGCAATCTCCATTAATACTAAAACTCAACCTATCACATAAAATGCACACAACTTTGTATATCTTTTACAGATAAACATTCCCATGAATATTGACCCGCCACGCAGATTACAAATGCACTTCGTCTGAAAAGAATATTAGATCATACAAACCAAGTACCAATTAACAAAGGCAGACAAGGAAAGGGTACATGTATGTAATTCCAATGAATTTCGTTACCTTTTGTTCACACAACTCTAAACCACAATGGATGATGGGACTTCCGGGTCGCGTTTACGGTTCCTAATAATCATATGAAATATATATATATATGTTTTTTTTTATGTTGACGGCTCCGGTCATGGACTAAAGTCCACATCAAGACCGGGCCTTAACTGATATATAGAGAGAATTATGAAACGGACAAAGAAAAAGACAAGAGAAAGGTATTTACGAATTTTCGAGAAAGTGAAAGTAGAATGCTAATGTCCTTTGTGCTGATGTGATGTAGGGAATGAATGCCATGTGTGTGTCATATGTGACAGCTTTTCAGAGGTTATGAGGGTGAAGATGGATTTCTGTGATGATAACCCTTTTATATTGATCAATACAGTCATAGAACTGCGTGATATAGTAATTCTGCATATACATTGTTGCTGATGCAGTGCTAGGATGCTGTCATGTAATTGTGGGGTTGTCAGCATATGGTGAGGACGTATATGCAAGAGAATGAAGGAGGTTAGAGAAAGAATACTCCCTGGGGGACGCCACAGCGGAAACGAAAACTTTAAAACTGTGACCATCGTGGATGCTGGACACCAATATAGTTGGCCAACCTTTTATCTTTTCCTTTTTATGTCGTTTATATATATATACAACATGGTGTCAAATATCTTTTAGTTGGGTGACGGTGACAAAGGGTTTGTTGATGTCTATTGCCGCTCGTACTGTGAAACGAAGATGCAGTTGGCTGAAACTATCCAAAACTATGCCGTGTGAGGTTTGTCCATATCCTAACCGTAATGCAGTGCACTGTATCTTTCAAGAAGAATATAAAATTACGGACCATATGCACGTTAAGTATTCTACTATATTAGCCAAGCGTAAATCGGAGTCAAAACAGTGAAAAAGAAATAAATATTCTCTCAACTATCGTATCACATCAGATTTTCACTTCGAAATGATTCGTTGCAACGTAATAACTACATTAGCTCGAAACACAGTGATAAAAAAGGAAGAATAATCCAATGTATCAAGTGATGACTGAAAACTCTGCCTATCTAAATCTCCCAGTTGACACACAGCTCTGAATTTAGTAATCATCAAAAAAGTGATATTCATCCATGCTTACCAATATTCTAGAGACTCGATACCGGGACTAAATGAGGACATCAACTGAATACGAGATACTGGATTATGGTCTAACAGAGAGCAGACGAGAAATAAAATTGGCCCAAATTATCTCTCTCATATTTGCTTATCACTGTGGTGAGCTTTCCGTGGTGTATTAGCTAGTGTTGCTGGCTACGAATCACACACAATGAACCTTCCTCTGCCTTTACGTCACCCACAAGATTCGAATGCTGGACAGGGCAGTCGTCTTACACCCAACCTGGCTGGCTATTCATCCTTCTTTTTTGGGTTTGGTGGACAAGTGTTTACCCGGAGCAGTTTGGGTTATATTGACACAAACACACACACACACACACACACACACACAAACGATTTCCTTTATATGCCAACTTTCTGCATTAGACGAGATAAATGTCGTATGGTCAAGTACGACTCTACATGTTAGCATGCAACTATATATAACTACGAAAGCAGGAAAAAATAAAATTTTTAAATCATTCATGATGATATCAATATATATTCTCTAAAATGGAAATTGGACGGATATGTTTTAGTATAAAGTGAGCATGAATAAAAGGTCTGGGTTTGTAAAAATGGTTGAAAACAGTCTTTTTCAAAATGAATTTCATTTCATTCGGAAAAATAAGTGTATGGGTTCGATGTTTAAAATACATATAATATATATATATATATTTTTTTTTTTTTTTTTTTTTTTTTTATACTTTGTCGCTGTCTCCCGCGTTTGCGAGGTAGCGCAAGGAAACAGACGAAAGAAATGGCCCAACCCCCCCCCCCCCATACACATGTACATACACACGTCCACACACGCAAATATACATACCTACACAGCTTTCCATGGTTTACCCCAGACGCTTCACATGCCTTGCTTCAATCCACTGACAGTACGTCAACCCCTGTATACCACATGACTCCAATTCACTCTATTTCTTGCCCTCCTTTCACCCTCCTGCATGTTCAGGCCCCGATCACACAAAATCTTTTTCACTCCATCTTTCCACCTCCAATTTGGTCTCCCTCTTCTCCTCGTTCCCTCCACCTCCGACACATATATCCTCTTGGTCAATCTCTCCTCACTCATTCTCTCCATGTGCCCAAACCATTTCAAAACACCCTCTTCTGCTCTCTCAACCACGCTCTTTTTATTTCCACACCTCTCTCTTACCCTTACGTTACTTACTCGATCAAACCACCTCACACCACACATTGTCCTCAAACATCTCATTTCCAGCACATCCATCCTCCTGCGCACATCTCTATCCATAGCCCACGCCTCGCAACCATACAACATTGTTGGAACCACTATTCCCTCAAACATACCCATTTTTGCTTTCCGAGATAATGTTCTCGACTTCCACACATTTTTCAAGGCTCCCAAAATTTTCGCCCCCTCCCCCACCCTATGATCCACTTCCGCTTCCATGGTTCCATCCGCTGACAGATCCACTCCCAGATATCTAAAACACTTCACTTCCTCCAGTTTTTCTCCATTCAAACTCACCTCCCAATTGACTTGACCCTCACCCCTACTGTACCTAATAACCTTGCTCTTATTCACATTTACTCTCAACTTTCTTCTTCCACACACTTTACCAAACTCAGTCACCAGCTTCTGCAGTTTCTCACATGAATCAGCCACCAGCGCTGTATCATCAGCGAACAACAACTGACTCACTTCCCAAGCTCTCTCATCCACAACAGACTTCATACTTGCCCCTCTTTCCAGGACTCTTGCATTTACCTCCCTTACAACCCCATCCATAAACAAATTAAACAACCATGGAGACATCACACACCCCTGCCGCAAACCTACATTCACTGAGAACCAATCACTTTCCTCTCTTCCTACACGTACACATGCCTTACATCCTCGATAAAAACTTTTCACTGCTTCTAACAACTTGCCTCCCACACCATATATTCTTAATACCTTCCACAGAGCATCTCTATCAACTCTATCATATGCCTTCTCCAGATCCATAAATGCTACATACAAATCCATTTGCTTTTCTAAGTATTTCTCACATACATTCTTCAAAGCAAACACCTGATCCACACATCCTCTACCACTTCTGAAACCGCACTGCTCTTCCCCAATCTGATGCTCTGTACATGCCTTCATGTATATATATATATATATATATATATATATATATATATAGTGAGTGTGTGTGTGTATTAAAAAACTTCCTTGCTTCTCGTTTCAATCTCTCTGCTTCTTTCCCATCGTAACCATTTTGCTTCATTTCATATGCTGATCCACCATGAAACACATCCATCACCCTATAATCTATTCACCACGACACCACTACCACCCTTATATGTTTGGATTGTCCCTCTCCGTTCATCCCTGCCTACCTAGACTTTCCACGTAGTTATTTTTAGCCGAGCGTCAGACAATGCCTTGTACCAGGTTAGAACACCTTTAAAAAAAAAACGTTTGTTTGCTTCAGATTCTTCCCATTTGTAATTACGGCTTACGTATACCACGTAGCTCTGCTGATGATCTTCATCGGTGTCGAAATTCTGACCTGGGAACAGTCTCTCCCTTCTTATTTTTTTCCCATAGTTCAATAATTGTCAGGTAGAGAAATGGCTGTTACCACCCACCTACTCCCATGACAGGGTGGTACCAATTCTCTCTTTAATTTCTCCATCTGTGCAACGGTCATTTTCTTGGACGTCGGGATCGCTGAATGTCCCGGCTCTCGTCCATGAGCCCATGTACTCCTTGTGTCAAGATCCTATGCCCATCTTCCAAGGGTACCTACGCACCGTCTCTGAAATAAGCGTCAGATGAAGAACTTCCACGACGTTGAAGGTCAAGACATGCCAGTATCCGGAGAAGGCGACTCAAAACTCGTTGCAGTATGAGTGAAATTTGGACTTTTCATCATATGATGAGAGTAAAATCGACAACATAGCAACAAAGCAATGGGATCACACACACACACACACACACACACACACACACACACACACACACTTCTGTAATATCTGTAATACATCCACTGTGATGTTTTCAGCCAAATGGCTGCCTACATCCAACATACCATTATCTATCTATCTATCTATTTACCAATTACAAACACCCTTCCCTTGATCGCGGTCATAGTGTGCCTGTACCTAGAGACACTAATTAAAAAGACACTTTTACCCGAGTCATGAGTAAGGGGTACCCCATGATTTCGGTACATGGGAGATGTCTTGGCGGTTACACCTAGTAGCAATAACTTGAGAGGATGTCAAACAAATGAACGAGATTAATGATGATAGCATACAGTTTAACATCAATGAGGAGACAAATAGAAAACTTCCATCCCAAACACCATATCAATTGAGGAGGACTGATAGGTGTCCAGGACCCTCGATGTATAAAATGCCTGCTAACACAGACGATTTCATACACTTTCTTTCAACTCTCAATGATAAGAAAAAGTTAAGCGTTATCGTACCATTCCTTCTCAGGACCTTAAGGATTCGCAGTGAGGGACACTTGGAGAAGAATAAGTGTAGTATGTAACAGAAGAGTTCCTGAGGCTGGGCTTCATCAAGAATCCGCTCAAACTCCAAAAACCGGACAAAAAAGGGGGAGAGAAAAAAAGTAACAAATAGGAAGCAATTTCTTTTTTTCTCTCTCTCTTTTTTAACAAGGTCTCTGTAGTGTCTAGCTCGAGGCAGACACCCGGCAAACATGATTTCTGATAGGAGAAGAGCATGAAAATTGCCACATCATCTAGAAAGAAAACGGGGGATATTACAAGGTTAAACGAAGTGGACCAGAAGACACGTCGGAAATCAAGAAAAAAAAAAAAGTATCATTGACGCGATCCCTTGTAGCGGATACCGAAGAGCCTATTTTGGTCAAACAGCGAGTGGGTTAGAGAGTAGAGTTACTGAGCAGAGACAGACTCAAGACACCACAGAGCATCGAATACTCTCGTGGTACACGTGAATGATTAAAGGCAACTACTTAGGTAGGAAGAAGCCAGGCCAAGGGCGCCGCCTGCTGGCAAAGGCGAGTCCTAATCCTATTCTGATGGTACGTTGCTAAGTTAGACGGTCGATGCGGGCGTAATATGGCGCAAATAAGAGATGATATCAATGGTCGATACGGGTGGAATATGTCGCAAATAAGATAAAAATCTACATGAACCCCGCGTAAGGGGCAAAGTTACGTCACCACTGGGAAGGAAAGGTACTGATCCCACCCTCTGAGACATTTTTCTTCCCTCTGGTAATCAAACGAAAAACCTCATACAAATTGGACGACTCCTCCACCTCCAGAAGAGCAGCTTAAACCTCAGAGAGAAATCGCATGCCCTTTCTGAGGAAGAGGTCTGACTTATCCAATTAAGATAAATGGATTAATGTCTGCTCGGCGAAGAAACCGATTAAAAGAGCTTGTAAACGACAGGAACACCAAATTCACGAAGTCGTTTATGACTACGTTATCAGACGCTGAATTACGCTGTGCAGAAGGTAAAATAAAACCAATGACTTACGAACGAAATAAGCTGCCGTCTGGAAGGAAATACTTAAAAAACGAAACGAACTCTTGGAGTAGTGGTTAGCGTTACTGGCCGTGACGCATTCACGTGCCGCCAGCGAACACGTAGAGAGGGTTGGGATGAGTGGAGAGGGAGGGAAGGAGGGAGGGAGGAAGCAGAACGCAAACCCCGAGAGGGTTCAATATTTGTCATAACCCTCCTTCTCTCCTTCACCCCAGCCCTCACTTGTGAAACTACGCACTCGTTTGTGCGCTCACTCGGCTACTTCTCGTTTACACATTATCAAAAATTCGCTCATTATGTATGCGGAGCTATAACATAAACCGGGGGAAAGAAAGAAAAATAAATATAAAACTTGGCAAGTTGATCCCAGAGGCTTAGAAAGTCTTCGGTGGTCATAAACATTAATTAATTTGCCAAGGGATTTAAGGCTATACTTAGAGTTAAGTAAATGGATTTGATTCTCTCTCTGTATCGACGACCTCGTTTGAATCTTGGATATCTCTCTCTCTCTCTCTCTCTCTCTCTCTCTCTCTCTCTCTCTCTCTCTCTCTCTCTCTCTCTAATTATATATATATATATATATATATATATATATATATATATATACACATTTCTTTTTTCTACATATCTGCTTTATCCCACGTCAGCGAGGTAGCGCCAAGAGCAGAATAGTGAGCCTTAGAGGGTACATCCTCACTTGGCCCACCTCTCCGTTCCTTCTTTTGGAAAACTACAAACGGGGGGGAGGTTTTGCAGCCCCCCGCTCCTTATATATATATATATATATATATATATATATATATATATATATATATATATATATATATATATCTTATTATACTTTGTCGCTGTCTCCCGCGTTAGCTAGGTAGCGCAAGGAAACAGACGACAGAATGGCCCTGTGAGAATGTTGATAAATTCAACAAGGGAGAATGGCGGCTGTGAGCAACTGAAATAGTTCAACTTCATGTAAAAAATAGACAATAACAAATAGTGTTGCTCTGAATCAGTGTTCATTTCCTGTAATACGAGTCACTGATATAGTAGCAATATCTTATCATGAAAGATGAATCCTTATTTAAAAACTTTATCTTCGCTTGACACTATGGTTCAAGGATATGTTTTGGTATTACCTTTCACCTGCAAGTTAAGAAAACATTTAGAAAAAACCCAGATAAAATTTTGATCTTAACGCATTAGTAACAAAGTATCAAACTGAAGAGATGTATCACAAGTACGGATATATTATATATATATATATATATATATATATATATATATATATATATATATATATATATATATATATATATGCACAAACACACAAAATCACAACAGACACAGTTACAGAATGAGACGCACCCAAGACAAATTTTTTAACTGTCCTCTGAAGATGTGTTAATATACCAATGCGCTAAGGATTTCGTCTTTCCTTTTACATGTGGTTTCTTCAGAATATATATATATATATATATATATATATATATATATATATATATATATATATATATATCAAATAGCTTTAACCATTTGAAGGTCTATCATCGAAGGCAAGAAGGATAAACGTTTAAGAAAAACCTTTCAAAAATAACTAAAAAAAAATCCATTTGTGTTAACAGGAAATGTCCCTTTCCCAATCAAGACAAAAGGACACATTCCAAAAATTTGGAATAAAACAAGCCATTTGAATACCTTCACACGAAACAAATAATCCTTCCCTTCTCTGGTTCATCTAAAGGAAAAGGGGAAAAAAAAAATCAAGAAAGAGAACGTATTCAGCTCCATCTGTAAATGGACGAGGGGATCCTCGCGTGTCAGACATGAAACACGATGCAGATCCCTCGCGGGTCCAGCCACCCCCTGCCTCCCAAGCCGATCAAAGGGTTAGGTTAGGCTGGAGGAAATCAATTGGTTTTTAAGATGGTGAGGTGTGATGGGATGTTTACAGGCCAGGTGAGAGTGAGGGGAGAGGCGGAGAGGGAGAGGAGTGGGGGAAAGCGAGTTATAAGTGAGAGGAGACTCTTTCCTTGGGAGAGGGATGAATTAGGGTATGGAGTGGATACAGGGAAGAGAAGTGGTACGAGAAGATGACTAGAAAGTGGTAAGGGAGGTCGGCACAGGCGGAAGGGGGTCATTGGAGTTTCCAAAGTGATGTGGATTATTACTATTGTTAAAGTGGTTGTTTTAGGGGTAGGGATACAGTAGCGAGGGGGTAGCGTAAATGGAAGGCGTGTGTATGTATGGCGTGCATGCATGGATGAAAAAGGAGAAGAGTGGGTTGAGGATGGATGCGAATGGGGAAAGTGGGTAAGATGAATGCAGCAAGATAGGAGGAGTTGTACAGAAGGACGCCACTAGACCAGAGGAGAGTTATGCAGACAGACGCTACAAGTGAAGGGCCTGTGAAGATGAATGCTGCACTGAAAGCTGTCTGCAGAAAAACGACGATATTTTGAAAGAACCAAGTAAAACAGACACCCTAGTGAAAATAATGCGGCTCTTTTTCTCTTCACGTGGAATTCTCGACATCAAAAAATGTCCAGAAATAGATTCAGAATGGCTTATTACAGCTTCTTGTCCTCAGTCTGTAAGAGGACATTGTCTTCAGTATCTCGAAACTACCACGCAGAGAGAGACATTCATTCAGTGATAACAAAAGTTGAGCAAAAGGAAGATGATGTTTCATCATTTCAAGGACTTCACTCAAGTCAAGCAGAGCCGTTGTCTGCGACAAGGAAGCATCTTTGTGTATCGACTTCCAACCGCTGTTGAAGCATAACGAAGACGAGATCTCTGTACCAAATCACCATTTTCTACATTCTTGGCTGAATGCATATACGTAGCCAAATCCATAAGAAAGACAATAACAAAACACTTCTCAACTACAGTCGTCACTCTTATCAATTGGTTTAAAAAAAAAAAACATGGAAATGCTGTTAACGCACAGACAAGTGATTGGTCTGTTCTAACTATCCCTGTTACGAATCTGATGGACTTCTGTTTCAGCTGCAGGGAAGTGATGGTCGCACTGCAACATATTCCAAGATGTTGCAGCGCATCTTCACTTACAGCTCACTAGTTCATTTAACAAGTCTTTTTTGCAAATGACAAACTCTTTGTTTGATGTCCGTTTCTTTGTTATCAAGTTACATCTCTTAAGAAATCTCACATACATCCTTGATATCTAATTCCAACAATCTAACAACGTGTGTGTCGTATCCCGTATAACGTGATATGCGAACGACATAATTTCAACGTAACTGCTTGTTCTGTGTCACATTCGGTCGACTGACCTTGAAGATCTTTCATCAATGAACAGCCCCAGTCTCTCACTAGTATCTCTAGTGGGCTTAATTCTGATATAAGGGAAACGAACAGTGGGTTACTACATTCTCTTGACTCAGACGAGAGACCATGAGGTGTTGTGGAACGGAAAGTGGGTCTAGGGGAAGGATATGTATTAGCCTGGAGAGAATTCTGGCCTTTGTGGGAGAGGGTGTGCGGTGGAAGGCACCGTCAAGGAGCATATTCATTTCTAACTCCTCTGGTGAAACGTTACGACCCCTGAGCACGATGGGTACGACCCTTAGGCTCGGCAAATTAAAGTCTTCACGGATAAAAAAAAAAAAAAAAGGCGCCTTTTACTCCTACACTTAAGGGTAAGGTCAAAAGCGAGGACATAAGGACCAAGGGTCTTCTCACTAGTCGTCGTGTTCAAGGGTCGTTCCTTTGTGCTCATTGATCGCACCCTCTCACTCACACACGAGGGTTTAATCGATCCTTGGTGAACGTTATTACCACTGCTGCGATGTCTTCACATTACTCTCCAAATGATATTCTGGTACGGATGAAGGAGGCGGTGTCCGAACTGGGATGCACCACACGAAGACGGGTAACAACCGCACCTTTTGTTTTCCCACACCAAACGGAACGTCAGTCTATGGATGACTGGAAAACGAATATGAAGACAGGAGGCGACGATAAAAATGGACGCATTCACTCGAAACGCGAAGGTTTCCCGACGTGACTTTCGTCTAAGGAGACTTGCGAGCAGGTCACTCTTGCATATTCAACGTCAACAGTAGAATCACTGGTAGTCGAAGGCATCGCGGCTACCACATATCCATGACATATGTTATCTTAGTGTCTCAATCTACATGTCATCTGCATAAACAACGAGAAGAGAGAGGCCATTTTGGAAAACAAGCAGGGAGGAGGGCACCTGTGAGGACTGACATGGTAAGTAGGTGGGTGGACTGAACTTAAGACTGCCACCGCTCGCAGAAAAAGTGTTTAAAACACATTTGCATTAAGAAAGCAATTGTAAAAAAGGTCTCGTCACACTGGTATCACGTCTAATACCAAATGAAGATTCTTGTTGCAAATGAGACCTTCCGTTTGGCATTAAAAAGGCATAACATCCGAAAAGTTCATACTGTTAGGTGAATCTGAAGAAAATATATGAACCACACATTAAGTAATGTCATTTCGAAGTATTTTATTAAACACATGTTCAGCGAGTGATGGTAGTCTTAAGTTCAGTCCACCCACCTACTTACCATGCCAAGCCTCACAGGTTCCCCTTCAGCCTGCTTGTTTTCCCAAATGGCCTCTCTCTCTCGTTGTGTATGCAGATGACATGTAGATTGAGACACTAAGATAACATGGCATGGATATGTGGTAGCCGTGACGCCTTCGACTGCCAGTGATTCGGATGGTGGCGTGAATATGCAAGAAGTACTTGAACGTATAGTCGGCATATGCCCTGAAATGTCAGCTAAAAAAAAGAACTTAGTTAATGATACAATAAAAAAAAAGAATTGGAAATGAAAATCAAGTTAATGACCAGACACCAAAACATATCGAAACTCTGCCGGCCATTTTTACAACGCTCAGAAGAACTATGACGTACGACGATATTCCTCTCCTATCAGCTTCACTCGAACATCCAAACTGAATAAATCATGTACGACTAAGTAAACATCCTCTGTCTGAATTGATATGCTAATACCTAGGCAGTCTCTTACCTATAGTAGGCAATTCAATCGGTTTCCTATCTGTTCAAATACAATGAGGAGTTACGCATATTTGATCATATTCATTTGGTATTGCGCAGGCAAGAGATGTGAAAATCTGAGTGAACCTTTGTTTATCCGTGTCTTTGAATATTCGACAGATATTCTTTGCTTTCCAATCTGTATTTCAACACGAAGCGTCCCTAAGATTTCTTTCTGCTGCGTGTATGTCAACTGAAGAAAAATAAATAGCCTACATGCAAAGATCGGAAGGTCAGTGTGACAACCAGCATCAACAAGGGACATAACAACACTACAGAGATCTCTGAGGAGGCCACTGATCCATGACGTCAAGTGTTATGCTGATGCTCGGGGGTGAAAGCTGCAATGTGAGAGAGAGAGAGAGAGAGAGAGAGAGAGAGAGAGAGAGAGAGAGAGAGAGAGAGAGAGAGAGAGAGAGAGAATCGAGTAAAATTCCACCATTTTCACTTCTGTTTCCCCTCGCTGCATCCACCCTGTATAAAAAAAAAAAACTCATGTCACGAGCAAGATATACATAAAGAGCTGATAGCCTATCAACAGCAGATGAAACGAAGCCAGCAGTGACATCAACATATGATGAAACTGAGGCAGTAATGATAGCAACAGCATATGAAACATAGCCAAGAGATGGTAGCAACAGTGGTTGAAACAGAGCCAGTAATGTTAGAGAGAGAGAACCACACAAAATATAATGTGGGACAATAAATGCGTTCAACGTCAAACTCTTCCCATTGATCAACTCTAAAAATATTATAGTATCTTCACATCAACCATTGATCAACTCTTAAAATATTATAGTATCTTCACATCAAACACAAATATAAGTTTCCCTTAAGAGAACCTTTTCGCTTAGAATGAAGTACGTAAACGATTTCTTTTTTTTTTTTTTGCACACATTCCTTATCGTCACCTGGATAGGTGATAGGAACAGACAAAAATATAGTCTCATTTGCAAACATCCAATCCCTATCATGTATAGTGTACCAGCACCAGAGTTTATTTACCTAAAGAAATAGAACGGTCCTGTTCGAGTGAAACGCCGAAGATGAGAAATTAAGGTCCGTAGATCAACTGGATTACCATCAAGGCGGGGCAACAGAAGGCAACAGACTGTGTCATAACAGGAGTGGGGGGGTGGACGCCTGGGGTAGGGAGGCGGCTCGCCATATCACGTCATTGTAAACAACATATGTTAGCGCTAAGCAAAGAGAGGGTTTAAGAGGAAAAGCAGACAAGAGGCATACGGAAAGGTACCTGATCTCACATGGACAGAAGATGGTGGTGCAAGGTGTTACTGCTTCTCTCGCTCTAACAGCGCCCTTAGTTGACTTTGCATTATCACCTTCTATCATCAAGTTTGTCCATATGGAGAGGGGAGCTTTACAGTCGCGAGACCCTTGTCTCTCTTGTCCAGGTCTTCTTGTCTTGTATAGTGTTCATAATTCTTGAGGGTTAGCTGCATTTGTTTTCCTCCTGGTTTAGTTTACTACCACCGCAAGCCCATAACTCTGTTCCAAAAATGTTTTTTTTTTCTTTCGCGTTCTTCCGAACACTTCCGTAATATCCAGTTGTCCTTTCTTGTTCTGGAAGATGTCAACTCTTGGCCAATTCCTTCGCACAGGTCAGCTTACGTCAACTCCTACGTCCCTATCTCAGGCAAACACTTGCAGTTTATTAAAAAAAGATAGGGTTCTCCCGTCTGGTCGCTTCGAATCCTCCACATCTTGATGCCTTTCCATTTTGCAGAGTTTAGTTTCATAAAGTCATGTCCAACAAATGCTGCGTCGTGTCTAGTTCTATTTCAACATTTCCTAACACAATTTTGCTTCACAGTTCTTTCATGCAGTGATTCTATGCTTGGGAAAGACTTTACATCGTTCGAAATATCATTCACGTGGATGAGATATACCAATGGCCCCAGCACTGAACCCTAAGGAGCCCTATTCATCATCCTGGCCTAGCTTTATAATGAACCTTCGACGTGTGTTCTCTGGTCCTTCCCAATTGGGTAAGACTGCTGTCAATCCATTTAATCAGCTCTCCTCTAACCCTGTGTGTGTGTGTGTGTGTGTGTGTGTGTGTGTGTGTGTCCTCGTCTATGAATGTAGCTTCTCAATGAGCTGCTTGTGTTTGCACATTTGTTTGTTTGTTTCAGTCGCCTGATTCTATTTCTAAACAAGACTCTCTCTCTCTCTCTCTCTCTCTCTCTCTCTCTCTCTCTCTCTCTCTCTCTCTCTCTCTCTCTCTCTCCAATATATGCATCTATCTCTCAATCTCTCTGTATATATCACTTTTAATTTCTCTGTATCTGTCCCATCTTCCCCACCCCCCCCCCCCCTCTCTCTCTCCCTAAGCTCCCCCCTCCCCTCCCCCTACGCTCCACAACACTCCCAACCTTCCCACACCACAACACCCTATTAAAAATCGTCGACGCAGCAGCCAGCGTGGCAGGAGCCACCAACATGTGTACCAACCTTTGTTGCTAGGGCCCAGTGGAATATCATACACAATCTGTTTCTGAGCGAGGAATATACAGATTAACACAATCATACCGTATTGAGCCCTTGTGGGCTCAATACAATCCACCGATTTCGTCAAGGGCTTTTTCAACATTCACCTTTTGATATCCCCTGTATTTCGCTCTGTCTGAGGGTATGTAAAGTACGTAAAGTATGCATGTTGTTCGATCGTGTGGTTGTCGACCACTAACGTTGAGCTGGCACACGTCAAGTGTATATAAAAGCATAAAATCGTTCTTAAATGCCATCCTCGTCTCTGCCAACCATCTGATTTGTGGTGAATCTTCTTACGTAAATATTCCCAGATCTGAAGACATTCTTACCCCCTGAGGCACTGAATATCATTCTATATCTTTATTTTCTGTGGAAAGTAGAATATGACTCACTTAAAAGGAGGACCTAATTGACGGTGTCACGTTTTCTAATTTGTTTGAATGACACGATCTTTCTTTTTTTCTTACTAACTGTTCCTAATACTTTCTCATTACTTGTTTATTGTATTATATATACATATACCTCCTTTATATCTAAGCATCTTCTCCCTGTCTTTATCCTCTGTTTGCGATTTCGTAGACCCACAGAACATTCGAAATCTGGATATGTACTGGTCATCTAATGCTAAGAAAATGTACACAACGTATCATAATCAATCAGAAATTATGTTGATATCTATTTCTCCCCAGTTAATCATCAAATATCCCACTCTCCCTTGTGCAATCTTGATATACATTGCAACTGCAGAATTTCTGCATATCGTATAAGAATGAATATACATATATATATTTTTTTTCGACGTAACGTTTACCAGTAATGGTGCACAGTGGGCTACAGTGTTACGCCGCTGCGTCATTAGTGAGGATCACAGAGCGGAACATGGCATCACAGGATGGACCACGGCATCAAACGCTTTTTGCTTCACTTCACAGATATTGAACCAGTCCCTGGCGAAAACAATACGTTTGCCAAAACAAGAAACGTGTGTCATTTTTTCTCCCTCACACGGCAAGGACAGACATGAAGAGTCCGCACCATGTAACAATATATATATATATATATATATATATATATATATATATATATATATATATATATATTATATATATACACACACATATATATATATATGGAGAGAGAGAGAATTGCTAAGTTCCGTCAGCAAAAAGTTACACGGCGAGCAAAAAGTCACCTCTGGCAGGGCTGTATCATTGGGAGTATATAGTCTCGTTAAAGAACTTCTCACTCCAAACGAGCCTTCATATCCCTGCTACTGGACATAGCGCAGCCTTAGGCTGCAGGAGCCCCAATAAAGGTCTTGGGTAACACCAGAATCTCTCTCTCTCTCATATATATATATATATATATATATATATATATATATATATATATATATATATATATATATATATATATATATATATATATATATACAAACAAGTGAATGAGAGCGACTGGGGCCATTCTTCATCTGTTTCTCCGCTAACGCGGAAAACGTTTTCCCTGCGTGTCGTAGAAGGCGACTAAAAGGAGAGGGAGCGGGGGGCTGGGATTCCTTCCCTCGTTTTTTTCTTTTTTGATTTTCCAAAAAAGGAACAGAGAAGGGGGGCCAAGTGAGGATATTCCCTCAAAGGCTCAGTCCTCTATTCTTAACACTACCTCGCTAACGCGGGAAATGGCAGAGTGAAAAAAAAAATTATAGATATATATACACAAAGGTTTTTTTTGTCATATTTAGAACGAATATATAAAGTTATCTAAAGACAAACTGAATAATATTTAGCAAAATAAAAGTATCTTTTCTATAAGTTGTGTCTTCAAAAATTCTCTCATGACTCGCAAATCTGTACATTATTATCACAATTACCTTAAGACCAATTTCTACGAAAACTTCCTGCATCCGAAGACTGCCCTATCCCCAGTGGCAGAGAAAAGGAGTGAGAAGTTCTATGAAGAGACCGTACTCCCAGCGACATACCCATACCAAAGGTGACTTTTAACTTGCTGGCGGAGTCCGGGAACACCAGCGGGTATATATATATATATATATATATATATATATATATATATATATATATATATATATATATATATATAGGAAAAATGCGTAACGTTACTGTAGTGGAGATGAGCGAAAGTTTACAAAGAGAGGTTTGCTAACCAGAGTGGCTAATTGGCACGGGGTCCCTTCTCTAATGAGATCCCTTTGATTTCTAGACAATAGTGGTGGATTCTGTCAATAGCCATTGTCTCGCCCCTGTTATGTTCAGAATACTAACTTTCCCAGAAACAGTGAGGGGGATAATACATTATCTGTATATCTCAAGCTGTTTGTGTCTGTATGCGTGTGATTAGTATTCGAGGTTCAAAAAAGGGGCAGAGTTTTGATACACACGTGGTGGCCCCGTCTTTTAACCTTGTATATGTGGACTTTTTTAAGTCTATACCTCCACGAGTGTAAGCACAGTTCGACACTTGTAGGGCCCATCTCAAGCTATTTCTTTTTTTCATCATATAACTTATAAATTTTTGTACATCATAAGCGTTCGCAAAATGTCATTGCTCAATTCATTCCTTTCATTCGCTATCCTATTTCTACAAAAGCACTCTTTTCCATATCTATGTTATCAGGTTGCTTGCTCGCTTATCTATCACGGCCTCTGGGTATCCTATCCTTACACCTACCGCAGAATGTCACGAGACTCCTGTAAAAAACTGAAGGAACGTGGTGAAATCACCTCGTATTCTTCTCTCTTCCATAGTGGGCGTAATCTACAGACTCTAACCTCTCCGTTCTAGCAATTTCCCCCTCGTTTCCTCCTCTGGACATTCTTTATTAGCTAAGTTCTGTAACCAAATCAAGCGAAATATACACTAGATTTGACAAAATATTTCGACGTGAGCCTCCGCTTCCTGAATACGTCTTTATCCACGTACGTGAATGATATGGGGTACAAACAGTGAAACGGCTATTTGATCACAAGTAAGTGTGAGTAACCCAGTCTTATTTGCACAAGCTACGGGGTCTTTACCTGCCATTACCCCAGTAGTTAACGTCTTATCAAACATCACTGTCAAACTCAATGGTATATAAATGCAAAAGGAGTATCATGCACAGAACAACGCGCACTTCCACTTTAGCAACATCGTTCTCGACAAAAGGGATTCGAACCTGCACCATCTTGTGTTGAAGACTTGGATGTTAATTACTAGGCTAAGGAGCCTATGGAGCCCTATAAATAGTCTTTAAGCAGAAATACCTTACAACAAACAGATTTACGGAAATTATATTGAACGTCTTTCTATATAGTGCATATGAACACACATTCATAAACACATAATACCCTGCAAGAGCCCGAATACCACGTAAAAAGTCCTGGGTACGAATCCTGGCTGCTGGAGGGTAATATATATATATATATATATATATATATATATATATATATATATATATATATATATATATATATATATATATATATATATTGCAAGAGGTTACAAAGGTGCAAGTGATCCAGTGTATGCACAAAACCACTAGGAAAATGAAGCATGATAAGTTCCCAAATGCACTTTCGTGTAAAATATATATATATATATATATATATATATATATATATATATATATATATATATATATATATATCCCTCACCTACATTCTTTGCAATGACACTTGCTCAACAGGAAAAAAAAAAAAGCTTATATACACGAAGTAATTTTGACAGCTCATTAGGGTCTGATGCCTGTACTAATTGGGCTTACATTGAATGGAGTATAATTAAAAGTCTGATTAAATCTGCAAGGTACAGAGCGGGTTCTCATTACCAAACGCTGTGTGAAGTCTTTTCTCGCGTAAGACTTAGCTATATCTGCAGCAGATGAAATTTTAATTAAGACTCTTTTTTACAAGGGCAACTGGCATTCAAGATCTTTGCTTCATTTCTTCTGATGGAGAGAATGAGATGAAATTTGAAGAGATTAAAGAAATATTGATGGAGCGTTGCTACAAGCAGTTTCTGGGGGACGGAGAAGAGGACAAAGATATCCAGCGAATCAAGACAGAAGCTGAGGAGAAATATGAATGTCAACTGACCTCCCTTCGAGTACCTACGAAGAGATATTGCCAAAAGGTTCAGCTCCTTATATGATGATCGATTCAGAATCCATCTGGGACATTTCAGCTCCTTATATGATGATCGATTCAGGATCCATCTGGGACATCAGTCATATACTATGAATTCTTTTAAACGATTCTGCAACTGTTCTACGCTCGTCTTACTTCTGTTGGTACACGGAAGGGTAGGTCCAGCTTTCTTGCATGGCTCCCGAGTGTCTGATATCTTCTGGGTAACCGTATTGACTTCATAATTCTACTCCACGTTGAGGAGTTTCTAAGTTTATATTTAACCCTTCAATTTGCTGCCATGCATCTCTTCCGTCTTTCTAGGGTATTAGAAGTTGAGTTCTTTCAGCTTCTGATGACAATTTGTATAAGTTTCCATTCCCTCAATTTTCCACTTGAAAAGCTCCTGAATTCTCCCAATGTTCATCATGTCCCTTTGTTTGCTTATGACCACACAAGGAAGCAGTATCCCGTTTCACTTCTTATTTAAGCATTTTAAGCATTTCCATCCATAAGTTCTTTGTTTGCTTATGACCACACAATGAAGTAGTAATCCGTTTCACTTCTTATTTAAGCATTTTAAGCATTTCCATCCATAAGTTCTCTGGCTTTTGTAAACATAGTTCTCACTGTCATACCAATCATTATCTAGCTCAATAGTGCTGTCTGTCTTCCCGATATCTTCTTTAAAATTTAGTTTCTCGTCTCTGTGAA
>NC_092256.1:14679388-14769388 GCF_036320965.1 Panulirus ornatus | reverse complement strand
TGAGATTTAAGGGCGATATACCACAAGAAACTGGTATATCAATTCGGGTGATTTCCAACAAGCTGCCGCAATAGACGTTCAACTGTTGATCGTTGAGTCGTTGTTGTAATACAGGCCTCAGACTGGTTACGCCAACATAACACTTGTATTAATATCACTATTAATCTCTTTGTGAAAGTTAGTTTATTGAATATCAAGGACAATTTCGAAGTAATCATCTCCGTTTACTGAATATTGAAGGTAATTTCAATGTAATCATTTAAGCTGATTGGATATCAAGGATAACTTCTATGTTAACAATTCTCGTTCACTGAATATCATGTTTTATATGTAATTTTTCTCGTTTATTGAATACCAAGGATAACTATAAAATCCCTATCGTTTAATATCATGTATAATACCTATGCACTCAGTCTCGTTTATTGAATTTCAAATATAATTTCGATGTCTTCACCTTCGTTTACTGAGTATCAAGGATTATTTCTATGTCTTCACCTTCGTTTACTGAGTATCAAGGATTATTTCTATGTCTTCATCTTCGTTTACTGAATATGAACGGTTATTTGTCTTCACCTTCGTTTACTGAATATCAATGATTATTTCTATGCCTCCACCTTCGTTTACTGAATATCAAGGATTATTTCTGTGTTCACTTTCGTTTACTGAATATCAAGGATTATTTCTGTGTTCACTTTCGTTTACTGAATATCAAGGATTATTTTTATGTCCTCAACTTCGTTTACTGAATATCAAGGATGCTTTCTATTTAATACCTCGCGTTCAATGAACATCAAGGATGCTTTCAGTGTGATCCTTCTCGTTTATTGGCTATATCAAGCCCCATGCTCCTCAGAAACTGGACTCAAACATCAATTAACTCGTCATCCATGTGTGCTGTCGAAATCTCTCTTTTCTTCTCTTTTCTTTTCTTCTCTCTTCTCTCTTCTCTTCTCTTCTCTCTTCTCTTTTCTCTTCTCTTCTCTTCTCTCTTCCCTTTTCTTCTCTCTTCCCTTTTCTTCTCTCTTCTCTTCTCTCTTCTCTTTTCTTCTCTCTTTTCTTCTCTTTTCTCCTGTCTTTTTTATCTTCTCTTCCCTTCTCTCTGACTGGTAGTGACACCGAAAAACTTAATCTAGAGAAAACTACCGAAATTCGATTCAGACACTGGTACTGTCTATAAAATAAAAATATTACCCATCCCCCCAAAAAAGAAAAAGAAAATCATTCCTGTCATTTCTCATTTACCGGCATTTAAATGAAAAAAACTTTTAATTCACTTAGAATGAAACGGAAATATTTTCCCGTCATTGATACTCCTTGTGAAATTAATTCTCATTTGCTAAAAATCAGACTTGAAAAAAAAAATTTTAATCCCTTCTACAAAATACACCTAAATATTTCTCAATCTCTGGAGACCATCTAGTATCTATTCAAAAATACACTAAATTCTCAATATAAATCATTTAGTCTCATAGAAAATTCACTAGGATATTTCTCATTAACTGGAAATCAATTTTAGTCTCTAATGGGAAATACACGAAGATATCTTCCATTTACTGTCTATCATTAACTTCCTACTGAAATGTACACTAAGACATTTCTCTTTCACTGGAAATCATTTCATCCCTCCTGGAAAACACTCAAGATATTCCTCATTCACTGGAAATAATTCAGTTATAACTGAAACCCACACTAGGATATTCCTCATTCACTGGAAATAATTCAGTTCTAACTGAAACCCACACTAAGATATTCCTCATTCACTGGAAATAATTCAGTTCCAACTGAAACCCCACACTAAGATATTCCTCATTCACTGGAAATCATACCGTGAACATTTTATCATCCTGTGGCAGCTACACTGGAATCATTTTCTCAGTGACAGCTTAACGTAATTTTTCAGGAAACGGGACGGTGCAACCTTTATGGATAACTCACATTCCAGACAGCTCCATTTACAATAGAAAAAGAAGAGGGGGGAAAAAAAAAGTTACACGTGCTCTTGCTCCCGCTATCATACATACGAATCTAATTATTGGATAAATATCTTTTTTATCATCGCAATATGTATTTTCCCTCCTGGTATTCCAACAGTGTAACTCATCACAAAGTGCCCCTGGATCCTTATTTGTAATTAAATACACGGTGTTACATATCACATTAACTTAATGGAATACTGGTAGCAAGGTAGAGCCCCCGTTTCGCAGAGCTTGATGTCCTGTACTCACTGGAAGAGAAGAGTATAGGCATGAGCAAAGGTGACGAGAGGGATGGTGAGCGAGCTAGCGACTGGGACGGTGATAGGCGAGTGTGATAGAATGATGGTTGGTGAGAGGTAGTGGTGAGTGAGGAAATGAAGAGATGGATGGTTGAATGGAATAATGAATGGACAGGCGCTTTGAATTCATCCGATGAATGAACGAGTGAAATGTATAGTGATCATGAGGGCATACTGATTAGAGAAAAGTTGATTCTAGATGGCACAAGGCGAAATAGAATCAAGTATTTGGGTTGTGTGTGTGTGTGTGTGTGTGTGTGTGTGTGTGTGTGTGTGACAGAAGGGGAGAGGGGTTGTTTCCTGGGGGATCGTTGGAATGACTTTTGCACGAGCATCGACCTGACGCCAAGTAACTAGTGTGACCTGAACTTCGCAAGTGTTGTTCACACTCGACTCCCTAAACTAGAGCGAGTGTCGAACACAGGTACTCACATCCGTATCTCCCCGACTTGACCAAGTGGTCGTGTCATACACTCAACGTAACTCGTTGTCTTCCCTATCCAAATGACGACTTCGACTGGAGTTTGATATACTAATAGGAAAGATGAAAGAGGAAAAGAAAGAACAAAAGGGATGGTAATAAAAAGGAATTCTTTTTTTCTGGCGACCGATACAAAACTTGATGTTCCTTAATATTCAAGCGTTACAAGCACAACATATCTCGACTGTATTACGCCCCTTTGTAACTGAAAAGGAATACACGGTCCGCTGGCACGTCATGCACTACACAACTGAATGCATACATTCACCTGTGGAGTATGGAGCCAACCCTCAAGAGACGGACTTACATTCCAGGAGAATGTGATATGGGTACTGCCGTAAAGAAAGTCTCGAACATCTGAAACCTAACATGACAATGTTTATACTTCGTAACAATACACCTTCCCTATTTTCACACACACACACACACACACACACACACACTTCCTCACTGACTTATACGGAGACTAACCCTCCCCTATTTTCTTCTTCCTGTATCCTGTGGAACAATATTAAACTTTGTGACAAAGCTACCCTCTGTAAACTATGCCGCTACGTAGCCTATGAAGTCAAGAGGGTGAGGTTGTGATGAAATGTCAAAGGCTGATGGTGAAGCTCTCCTACCCATCCTAGCTGCGTTGTCTGTGTGCGTGAAGACCGCGTACGCAACACGCGTTAGCGCAATATTAATATCACTGATGAAAACAGAATTCTGGGGAGCGGAATTTTAGAAGAATTAGCCTGTCATGTATCATTAAAAGAAAGAGTCAGTAAAACGTTGGCAGCATCTGTCGCTGACAGACGGTGGTGCAAGAGAAGCAAAACCTGATTTCAGAATAGCAATCATGGCGTCCCTGAACCGAAGGATGAAAACAGCGCACCTCAGATCTTACAACTATTTCATAAACGATGGAGAGATAGACTGAATGTAATTATCAAAGCAATTAACTAAGGCATAAATATTCCTTTGATCCCAAAAGAGAGAGAGAGAAAAAAAAAGGGGGAAATGCTGTTGTGACCCTTGTTAATTTGCTGGTGGCATAACCTAGCCTTTCCAGCAGGTCAGACTAGGTCAACAGCCCACACAGCTGGCTGCCCACACTTCCACCAAGAGCCAGGCTGGGCAAAGCCTCTCTCTCTATACTCCTGCAGGTTACTGAGACCTGGAAGTCTTCACATCCACTGTCTTAACGTAAGGTGATTAAGACCAAGGGAGAATTTGACAAAATATTGCTCAAATGAATATATTATCTCTTGACCTGCGCTTCATTCATTAGCATACACTTGTCATCTTGCACAAGACCACTGGTTACAAAAATGGATCCGTAGTTCACAATACAGTATTATGAATTATGACGATAAAAGCACAGTAAAGCAGCCCCAGGAGTTTCTTCTATCTTTGATAAGACTCCTGAAGCGCCTAGGGAACTGGCTACTTCCACCTCTAGCTTGAAGAAAGAGGAAAGCTTGGTTTTCATCAAGAAACAAGGGTATTACAGACTCCTGGCAGGTAAACAAAAACAGCTTTACTACCTAAATGATACAGAAAGTTTAAAGAATCTGTCTTTCATTAAGCAGATTCTGTAAAATCGAAGTTTTAAAAGTTCACCACACAACAACGACCGTATTGTCGAATAACTCATTAACCAAAACGTTGTTTTTGATTTGATAAAGATCCCCAGGATTTTCTTACTCTAACTTTTCCGGCGTAGAGCACCAACAGCTACCTACATAATACACAACAAGGGAACCCGAGACATTCATCGGAGGAGACCCTAATCCATGGTGTGTACCATAAAAGACGTTGCAAGGCTTCTATTCTTCCAGGAAGTTTGAACCGCGAAGCTCTGCAACATCTGGATACATACAGAAACCTTTCATATCTTCAAGTTTACGTTGAGCTCATCTCGTATACTATTCATACGTTACTGTGAAGAGCACTATCATGAAATTGCCTTTACAATCGATTACAAGGAGTTCCTTTTGGCAGGTAGTCAATGACTACCTGCCCGAGCAGGTCAAAGACCGTATATGTATTGAGAGTTCTCTATGGTCTCAGGATTATCTTGGAACACCCAAGGTTGTTCAGTATTTTCCAACTTGTGGTTTTGAGGCTTTAATAACCCACTGCAGTCATTAAGCCAAAAGCCCAATCAATGAACCAAGCACTTCAGTGCCTTTTCGTTTGGTTTAACCCTTATGCTCACCTGTGTTTATCTACGAACTTTCGAACTGCGTTATGATGTCCTCATCAATTACGGTAGTTCGTACAGCTATATGGATCTTAGTTTTTCAGAAAGGATACTTCCCACGCATTCCCTGCGTGTCGTAGAAGGCGACTAAAAGGGGAGGGAGCGGGGGGGGGCATATCTGATAGAGTACAAGTTGATTAACAGTTTCTTAACTGTTTTAAATGTACCTTTGGAGGTCGTGCCCACCTAACGCAATGCAGACGGCACAGGCAGCTTCCGCCCCGAGGCACAGCATTGGAGATCTGGGTCTTAAGCTTCCTCTCTGTGTACCGCTGGAAGGCCGACAAGGTGATAAACGCCTCGGTCTCCCGGAGGCAGTGACGCAGTTTCTCATGCAGAGAGAGAGAGAGAGAGAGAGAGATGGAGAAGTGGAGGTCCACAGAGAAAGTTGTCGTTGCTCTGGTAACAGCAGCCAAAAATTAAGGTAAACGAAACACTCAAGAACTCAACTAGAAGTTCAGCGTTCAAAAGGACGGAACCACCTGCATGGAAGACACGGTATATTACTCCATCAAGCTTAGACAGGTTAAGAGGCTAATGGGAGGACTCTGTAGACTTAAGAACTCCCGACACAGATGAGTGGCTCGAGTACATGACAAGACCCTGACCAAATGGCAGAGAGATAATGAATGATGATACTATCATGAACTAATTCTTCAGGAACTCTTTTAAATGAACTCTGGCATAGGAGACTGTCGAAAAAAAAAAACGAGATAGAAACTCCAAGACTTGCAAAGACACCACAAATCCATACGATTAAGCCAAACGTTGTCTGTATACTTTGATAAGGAATGTTTCTCACAAAAGAAACTGCAGCTAGTTACGTGTAAAATGATGCAACTTTAGATGTTTCCTCCTTACATTCGTGATTCATCTTAAACACACACGATTACGATAATGTTACGGAGTAGTAAATAGTTCCAATAAACATACAGCAGCCAAATATGATCCTGGTGTCTATAACCTTCATAATATGTCTATAATCATGATATAGATTCTAACTAAACCTGAAGGCTAGCCAGGAAAGGCACTCCAAATACTCACACATGACGGCTGAAAGAGTTTACCAAAAAAGGTCAAACTTGGTTCCAACTAGATAAACTGTTTCAAACATTGAATCACCAACAAATCGTCAATCCCCACCTTAACCTTCTGTGTCCTCTTAATCTCTTTGTAAAGCGGCCGACATGGCAACGGATAGATCGTGCCCCCAGACACAAGGCCATCTCGAGAGAATGAAATAGCGTGAGAGGAAAGAGGACGGTGGAAATTAATCAACAGATATTAACAGCATGACGACAGGCTCAGTAGAGGTGGTTGAACTTCTAGCGGAAGTAAATGCACCAGTTATCTGTTCGGTGTTGTGTTTCGGGTTCCGTCGAAGACGTATGAGGGTTTTTGAGCAACCATCTCGGGAATTACAGCCGGACACGACTTCAGAGTAGAGTCCTTTTCATGATTTTCTGTTGGGACCCAAAGAATATCGGGCTTAAATAACTTACAATAACGTAGCGCACTTAATCTACAATGCATTTCTCTTTTCCTCCTCGCTCACACGTTAGCTCTATGAGTAATACGATATCTTCATGGTGACCTTATTCCACAAGGGTTGGCCAATACAGACAAGCCTTCACCTCACTACAGGTGATGTAATACATCCACAAAGCGTAGTATGTACCAACATATTCTCAGGGATATGTTAAATACTAAGAATTGAAAGACTCGCTATAAAGCATCTCTGAATCTTTGTTTTTTTTTTTAATATTAAATATATAATAGAGTATTGTATCCCACAGTCCTCTATTAATAATCTTTGCCTGAATGTCACGAAAAAATTTTTTGGGCATTTGAAAAACAATTGTTAATAATGAAGCTCACACTCAAGAGCTGTAATGATAAAGAAAAAAAGTGAACATCATATAGCAATCCCTCGACTCTTCGGCGCCGCCTCGTCTGGCAAACCCACAGCGTTGCTACGCGCTTCTAGAGAGAGAGAGAGAGAGAGAGAGAGAGAGAGAGAGAGAGAGAGAGAGAGAAAATGCATTCAGGAAAGACGCAAAGGCAATCAATTCTGAACAATTTTCTTTCATTCTTATCTGAACTTGCGTCTTCACTACGAGCCCTTATCCTACGAATATAACATTACTGCCCTTCCATACGACGGGACGTCTCTTGCGCACGGCGCTTTGGCCCTTAAACACGCTGACAAGGCCTCCGAGCACGATAGCACGGGCCTTGAGCACGATAGTACGGCCCTTGAATACGTATTCGACGGTACGTTCCTCAAGAACGACGGTCATTTGAAATCACTGCTAGAGAATTATAAGGATAATGACCTGTGTTGCCGGACACAGCTTGTGAAATGTTGTCCCATCACATGCTCGAAAACAGACAATATCTTTTCAATAAAAGTTTACAGTCATAATGCTGAATTGATAGGAATATTTGAAACTGTGATCCCATTTCTCCCTCTCACACGCGTAGGCTAGCAAACGACTGACAAAGGATGAATGACCTCACACCCATTACAATATTTCCAATGTGGACTTCAGACTTCACAAAACGATTTACAAAGACGAGTGGCCTCTCTCACCCATTACAGTATTCAGTACGTCGACCTTTCTGTATACAAAACGATAATACGACACGCAGCTTAAAATACATCTAAAATATATCTCTCTCTCCAGTCCAGCTGACTTTGATATAAAGCCATAAACATCATATTCCTGACTGGATGACTAAAGGGACAGGGGGAGGAGGGGGTTTCTGCAAGGACTGAAAACTTCTGTTTCTCAAAAAAGGATTCTCAGGAGTGTGATAGTCAAGAACAAGTTAGAAAAAGAAGAGGATGGCTACTGGTATTCCTGGCTGTCGAGAATAATGTGAATGACAATGGGAACTCTCTCTCACTCCCAATCCTTCTTCACCTAATCGGTGAACAAGACTGAACTTTTATATAGGATCCTTGTACAGGATACCCTCTCTTGAAAAATATGTAAAGCAATGTATATCTATTCATTTTTAGAAATATGAAGTCTTTTATATAGGATCCTTATACAGGATACCCTTGAAAATGTAAAGCAATGTATATCTATTCATTTTTAGAAATATAAAGTTGGTTTTGTTTTTTATTCCGTCTTTCCAGCTTTCACCATTAATATATCAAGTTCGAAAGTGAAAAAAAAGAAACCCTTAACAAACGTATAGGAAACATTCACTGCAATATCTTTGTATTAACCAAAAAATATTTTCAACAGTTACGTACTCTATAAATTCTGATGGCATATTACCCAGGTACTGAGGAGAACATGCTTTCTCAATATTCCTACGTGTGTATAAAAAAAAAAAAAATGTACCGACATCCCCACATACACTGATGAAGAAATTACTCGAAAGATTTCTGAAAGAATTGCACCATTCTCAGCGGTTGGTAAGTTACAAATGTTCCCCTCCAGGGGAAAATATTTCACTCGAATTAAAACTGTGAAGCTGACTTCACCGATAAAAAGACTTCAATAGTCAGGTGGGACTGGAAAGGCCAATGCTCGCTTGCTTGTCTCACTCGAACGAACGCAGATAAACGTAGATAAAAACAAAGAGAATATGAAATACACGTAAGATGGATCATGAATTTCAGGTGTCTGTAACAGGACGCGCAGAACTTAATTGAGACGATGTAAAAGAAAAGAAATGGGGAAAAAAAAAATAGTGTAGTGTTTTACCCACGTCAGGGTTAATGTACCTAGCAACTATAATAAGCTTCTGGGGTAGCGTGTTTACCCCAGGGTAACAAGTTTATCCCCCAAGAGTAGCTGGGTCACACACGTCAAACACCCTCCAAAGGGGATTGCTCTTTACCTCCTACCTTCCATCAGCGTCCTGGGGGGGTGCGAGTTGGAGGGAACCAAAGATCTGGAAATGAAGTTGTTCCCTCGAAAGGTGATGCATCACTGCTGTATACAAATAGCCCTCCATTCCATGAGTATGGAGAGAGGGTGGATGGTGAGAGAGAGAGAGAGAGAGAGAGAGAGAGAGAGGGAGAATCGTGTTTAGATCTAATATTCACATCAAAAGAAGAATTATGGTCAAGTTTAATTGGCACAGAGTAAAAATGATAATATCCGATTCATTTCCAGCCCAGTGATTTGCAACGAGATATATTGCTAAAGTTTCCAGCTTTCCAGTTTGGTTAGGCAAGAGGAAGATAGATATCAACGCAGCCTTATATATATATATATATATATATATATATATATATATATATATATATATATATATATATATATACGTGTGTGTGTGTGTGTGTGTGTATATACTCTCTCTCTCTCTCTCTCTCTCTCTCTCTCTCTCTCTCTCTCTCTCTCTCTCTCTCTCTCTCTCTCTCAACGTGCAGATACACAAATATACATCTAGATACAATGTGTTATCGGACTCTGCCGGAACGAATTTACACCACGAGTGAAAAATCACCTCTGGCGAGGCTACAGCATGAGTAGTACATTCTCGTCAAAAGAGCATCTCGCTCCAAAGGAGTCTACTTTTCCCTGTTACTGGAAGATGCGCAGCCTTGGGCCGCAGTAACCTTTGGAAGGTATTAATGCTAGGGTAATCATAAATAGATAAACAAATGAGGTGAATGAATGAATGAACACACAACACAACACATATATATATATATACACACCGCCAGACTGGGAAACAAAACGTGAATCGAGAGCAGCAAAATTCTCCTACCAGAGGCGAGAGCTTTGGTTGATTGGTGTTAGTAACAGAGAATATGACAAGTCACAGAGGATGACAAATGACATGAGCAAGGACCGAAGGATCAGTTCATGGTATCTGACTCCATGAACCTGAGGAAGAAAATTGATCCAGTTGAAGAATAAATCTGCAAATCAGTTACTGTTAAATTACTCACGAGTCTACCAAACACGATCCATCCTTGTAGTGACGCCCCGTTTTCGGAGCTCGTGATCAGCGCAATGGTGAATTTCAAAGAAAGATGACAGAGGGAAGGATACTGAAACAATACAAAGTGCACTAGGGAGGGTACTGAAGTAACAGGATAAAATAAAGATAGGAACCCCCCTTCCCCTCCAAGATGTTTCTGGATATGGGATGGCTAATTGTGGATAGAGGGGATAGAATACGGTGGAATGAAGATCTGTGGAAGATGGTTCATGAGAAGAGGAGCGTTTGGAAGGAGGGGTTCAAAATACTTCAAGAATGAGGGATGATTGGAGGGCATCAAGTACAGAATACTTGCACTTGGATGAAAATAGGAAGCTTGAGAAAGTTTAAAGCAAAAACAAATGATGGAACATGTAAACAAAAAACAAAATCAGAATTTCGTAAAAAAAAAAAAAAGATTCACTAAAAGTTTATAGGAGAATAATAAGGTATTTTGGCGAGAGGGATAAGTACAAGGAGGAGTCCTAATTGAAAGAGTGAGTGCACTAGAAAATGGAGGAGACGTTGCTGTGCTGACGAGGGTGGAAGATGATCCTTTAAGGTCAAGAGTCTATTTCCGGGAACTAATGGGCCAGTGATGACGCACAAGTCGGTAGTGGTTCACCGGGAGTAAAAACAGGGAGAGGCGCCAGGTGTGTGAATAGCTCAAGAGGAAACTTTCAAAGAAAAATGGTTCGAATGTAGAGCATTAAAATACTACAGATTGGAATAGAAGAAAATAAAGCGTCAATGGGATTATGAGGAGAGGAGGTGATGAAAACAGCCGTTCAGTGGACGTGTACAGTATTTTGAACGATGGTACGACTTCTGGGCACGACGGTACAGCCCCTGAGTACGACGGCACGACGCGTAAGTACGACCTCAGGAGAAAAAAGACGGAGCGACCCAGGAGGAAGGACGACGCAAAGCTAGGCTATGATATAACCGAGGGTCACACCGACGCGTCGTGTTCATGGGTTGCAACGTCGAGGTCAAGGAGTTATATATTGTTCAGCGCAGTGGATATAACGTCGTGCTCGAGGACCGAATCGTCGGGCTGAACTTTTATACCGTCGTGCTCGAGGATCGAACCGTCGGACTGAACGGTTAATTACAAGGCCCACCTTAAGCAACAATCATAACATCCTCCACGTCCCGCAACTCTCCTTGTATATTCTTGGCCGATGCCAAATGTTGTTGACTTCACACCCTAATGTTACTATGCCTAGAAAATCAATCTATGGGTACTTGTTTTCCCATCTAACCTGCTGCCTTGAATCAATTGTTATCTACGTTCAATAACCGTGAGTAGAAATCCTTAGGTTACGAATGTGATATTCATCATACGGTTGGCAATGCAACTACTGCCTAGCCAGCGGGGAGCAACTATCCCAAAACTATCTTACCCCCACCGGCACTGCAAGACGAGGTTTCCATATATAGACAGATATCTTGGTGTCAGCGAGATAAAACAACCTAATTTCGACCATGTTGGAAATGGTGTCATATTCCATCGGAGTCGTGTGTTCTACATTTCACTTGGTCCATAAACACGTACCATTCAAAAGGGATTTTTTTTTCTCTCTTTTTCCGGGAAACAAAAGTTCGGTTAAATGCGCACATACGATAGATTTGAAAGGATTCAAAAAACTGTAATTGGAAATTCTAACCTGTTCCCAACCGGTGTATCAACGGGTTCCAAGCCCTTTCTTTTTTTCTTTTAATTTTTTTCTTAATGAAATTTCGTAAGCAGTCGATCACTCGCTTATCTGCGCGTCTATTCTTTTCATTGCTTATATCAGTTTTGATGTAAAATTCAATTTTCCGGGAACTGAGAGCATTTCATTCGTACATTAAAGGACTGGTGATAATCACATCAATTAAGATTTAAAATATATCAAGCTAAAAGTACGCGAAACGTTCGTCCCCACTTCTTTGTCATCATTCTTTTTATTCATTATTACCAGTTCATTTTATTAGCGCCTTACTGATACGAGAATCAGATTCTCTACAAGCACTGTCAACATAGGTGATCCACAAGTGTGTTATGTATACCTTTTTGATGATAGTTTTATCTTCAACTTTTGTATAGAAAAGATATCTATAGTCAATTTGTTGTCCGAACCTTCTGAACCTGTTAAACACACACACACACACACACACACACACACACACACACACACACTTTATATATAAGGTTTGCACAGAGTGAATTGAAGTGCTGTTGCATACAGGGGGCGACGTGCTGTATATTAACTGAACCAGGTCGCATGAAGCGGCCGAGGAGAACAACGGAAATGTCTGTGGGGCCTGGTTGTGGATAGGGAGCTGAGGTTTCGGTGCATTACACATGACAGCTAGAGACTGAATGCATAGGAATGAAGGGAACTTGCTGATCAGTTAACCTCAAAATTTACGCATTCATAACGATCTTTATCCATTAACTTTTTCATCATTCCTCAATCGTACTTACAAAATTCGCAGTCTTCTCATCACATAACTTCCTCACTCCTGCTTTATACCCTAATTACATCATCTACGCAGGCACACCCTACTCATATACAAAATTCACACCCTATACTCTCACGAGCTCTTCACACACCCTTCTTACGAGCCCCCATCACGCGTATTCCACTCACGTGCGTCCTCGTCACATTTTTCATCAGCTGCTGTCGCCACCCGCCGACCTAGACCCACATTATGTGACATAGCTCTTAATTCTTTTCACACACTTGCCGTAATTGTATATTCCTGAATCCTTTTCCGCGATCACGGTGCCTTTCAAGCCAAGACCCCGAGGATGGGCATCTCGAAACGTTCATTTGGATAAATGGAAAGTAGGAAACAAAATACCAGCAGTAGTTGTGCACTTCATCTTCTTCGTTACTCGTTTGGGCTTCGTTGGCGGGTCGATGCCAGTTCGAAGTGCTACTTCGGATTAGAATTTCGTTGGTTGAAATCACTGTCGCGATCGTAACTGATAACATTTTGTCTACTATTCGCCAGTCGAGCTCACAATTGAATACAGCTTAAGTTGTAAGTTTTTCATCTAATACATGCGTTCATGGGCTGCTTCAGCGGAACAGCACATCTGCTTCAAAGTCACATGAACTCCAGAACCAGCTATTCCTGCTATGCAAATATATATATTCCGAATTTCAGTCGAATACGGAACTAATTAATTATCCTCACATTCAGAGAGAGCGGATAGCCTGTCCAGGGAGAACTGACTGCTTTGATTAATGGTGGTTGCTAATAATAACAAAATTCGAGCGTACCAGGACGAAGTCTGAGCGTCTGGGGCACACGATGCGCAAATTGGATGCGCGGCCGAGCAAGGGGTGAGTGATAAACTCATCTGCCGGAGGTTCGGATGAGTCATAAGACTGAAGAAGCAGTTACCCTCCCGTTTATGCATAATGGACAAAAGATGCCTTAATTCATCAGTGAATCATGGTGGACTAGTTCTATCAAGAATCTACGAAAATAAGCCTGCATTGATGCTAAGAGTGTCAAACTTTTAACGGAATATATTTTTTTTTTTCCAGTATGGTTAAAGCTTTTAATAGAATAAATCCTTTTCTTTTTTTCGTTATAACTGAAACTACCGATGGGGAGGCCCATATGCGTCTGCACCTCAACACCCTAACATAAAGCATATTACCAAATGACTTATCTTTCTCTTATCTTTGGATGATAGCGTGTTGAGGGTTACAAACAATTAGAAATAATACCTAGGTTTAAATGTCATCCAGATCAGAAAAAAAAAATCTAACATCCCAAAGCTCAGACAGAATCATTTGGTACACCTAGGTGATAAAACAAGAGAATGTCTATCCACCCGTTTGTGGAGCCAATAACCATTTAAAATGGAACGTTTATTCGCCCGTGAGTTTTAATAGTGACACATTCAGTCAACAGATGGCACCACCAAGTGAGCCTATGCATCAGGTAATTATCGGACTACGGCAGCGTTTAGTAATAACGATTCCCCCCCTCCCCCCCCCTCTTTCCCATCCATCCATCCCACCTTTTTACTGTAGAATGACCGGGTCAGTTCCATGAATATTTACTGTGTGAAGTTTTCACTTCAAATATTTCCAGGATAGCCTAGAGTTAGACGTGTATACTCTCTCTCTCTCTCTCTCTCTCTCTCTCTCTCACACACACACACACACACACACACACACTGCCGGAGTTAAGAATTTTCTACGAACAGAAACAAAAGCTGCAAGCAACTAAGTAATGTGATGTAGGTTTACCATATTACGCTTCGCCTCCTCCTATTATCATCACATTACGGTGAGCGTGTCACTTACACTACCGCAGGACTGATTTGAAATACGCGTTATCAAATTTAGTTACATGATACATACAAAAATGACCCCATATACAACATACACATGATGTATTACTTACCTTAAGTGTATAGTACACCTAAATGACGATCTGAACATGGCATAATGTTCTGAGAATGAGATATTTCTTAAGAAATCAACAGATATTTCTTGAGAAATCAACATTCATATGAGTACAGACATACTGCAATATCTTAAGCCATTTATCACTGCAGACAGAGACCTACCTGGAGGGCAGTCGACAAAAATAACCAGCCTTACCTGAAAAAAAAAAAAATAAATTCCAATTACTTTTGATTACTTTCTATACAAATTCATTCACTTGTATCCCTCCCATTTCCAGATTTACTGAATCCCTTTTCATATCCTATTTACAAAACCTCTGGAATGTTAGTGTTCATCCTTTGAGGACAACGGAATGACCCTTGGGTTAATGTTACCTTTGTCTATGACCTGGCCAATAAAGGTCAGGTCAAAGGTCATGATACACGAGGGGTCATACCATCGTGCTCAAAATGGTATCTTTAGTCTCAGGGTTTTCTCTTGGATCACTGGTATGGCTTTTGCAGGGACGAGACGCGCTCAAATTACTCACACTCACATCTAAGTAATGTCTTAAGACATCCTCGCCACGATCTCCCCAAACCTCTCTCGGGAGGGAGGGAGTGAGGTTAGTGAAGGCTAAGCAGCGAGCCATTACTTCAGTGGCTGTTCAGTGACACTTCACTGGCCCCCCAAGTAACTTATTTTTCTTCTGCCTCACCCACGCACGGGCGGGCGGGCGGGCTGGCTGGCTAGTCTTAGAGTCTACAAAACACAGAAATCTCGCCTTCTCATACATGCCGACTAACAACACAACACATACACGACTTCGTTCTTCCAATCATTATATTCCCCTCTGGTTGAGTGAGGATCACACGTCAAGCCCTGCCCTGCCTCTTAAGCGAACTCTCGTGGTAAGCAGTCATACATTTCTCTCTCTCTCTCTCTCTCTCTCTCTCTCTCTCTCTCTCTCTCTCTCTCTCTCTCTCTAAGCAGCACACAAGTACAACATCGACTAATGCCCGGGCTGCCCCTGACACCCCCCCCACACCCCTCGGTCTCCTTCCCTTCTAACAAGGTGGAAAAAAAAAGAGAAAAAAAAAAAAAAGTGTGGGCAGTAAACGGCGTCCTAGCAGCCAATCTGCCCACTCCACTCCACTCCCTCGTTGCTCCTGATTGAATCCATTGCTGAAAGAGGCTGAAAAGGCTGGAATAAATATTTGGGTTCAGTACGCTGGTTAAGGGAGTTCTTTTCCCCAATGCTAGGTTGAAGGTCTGGTTCAATGTTGGCGTTCTGCTCCAATTCAACGGGTCTGATTAAATCATCTCTTCAAAATGTCGAGTCGTTCATCTCCTTCGATGTCAGTTGTATCCTCAGTCGAACAATTTGAGTTGAAAAGATTTCCACCGTTTGACCGATATATATATATATATATATATATATATATGTTTTCTAAATTGTTTCTTACATTTTTCATATGTATATATATGTATGTGTGGGTGTGTGTGTGTGTATGTGCGTATGTGTGTGTGTGTGTGTGTGTGTGTGTGTGTGTATATATATATGTATATTATCCCTGGGGACAGGGGTGAAAGAATACTTCCCACGTATTCCTCGCGTGTCGTAGAAAGCGACTAGAGGGGACGGGAGCGGGGGGCCGGAAATCCTCCCCTCCTTGTATTAACTTTCTAAAATGGGAAACAGAAGAAGGAGTCACGCGGGGAGTGATCATCCTCCTCGAAGGCTCAGAGTGGGGTGCCTAAATGTGTGTGGATGTAACCAAGATGTGAAAAAAGGAGAGATAGGTAGTATGTTTGAGGAAAGGAACCTGGATGTTTTGGCTCTGAGTGAAACGAAGCTCAAGGGTAAAGGGGAAGAGTGGTTTGGAAATGTCTGGGGAGTGAAGTCAGGGGTTAGTGAGAGGACAAGAGCAAGGGAAGGAGTAGCAATACTCCTGAAACAGGAGTTGTGGGAGTATGTGATAGAATGTAAGAAAGTAAATTCTCGATTAATATGGGTAAAATTGAAAGTTGATGGAGAGAGGTGGGTGATTATTGGTGCATATGCACCTGGGCATGAGAAGAAAGATCATGAGAGGCAAGTGTTTTGGGAGCAGCTGAATGAGTGTGTTAGCGGTTTTGATGCACGAGACCGGGTTATAGTGATGGGTGATTTGAATGCAAAGGTGAGTAATGTGGCAGTTGAGGGAATAATGGGTATGCATGGGGTGTTCAGTGTTGTAAATGGAAATGGTGAAGAGCTTGTAGATTTATGTGCTGAAAAAGGACTGATGATTGGGAATACCTGGTTTAAAAAGCGAGATATACATAAGTATACTTATGTAAGTAGGAGAGATGGCCAGAAAGCGTTATTGGATTACGTGTTAATTGACAGGCGTGCGAAAGAGAGACTTTTGGATGTTAATGTGCTGAGAGGTGCAACTGGAGGGATGTCTGATCATTATCTTGTGGAGGCTAAGGTGAAGATTAGTATGGGTTTTCAGAAAAGAGGAGTGAATGTTGGGGTGAAGAAGGTGGTGAGAGTAAGTGAGCTTGGGAAGGAGACCTGTGTGGGGAAGTACCAGGAGAGACTGTGTACAGAATGGAAAAAGGTGAGAACAATGGAAGTAAGGGGAGTGGGGGAGGAATGGGATGTATTTAGGGAATCAGTGATGGATTGCGCAAAAGATGCTTGTGGCATGAGAAGAGTGGGAGGTGGGCTGTTTAGAAAGGGTAGTGAGTGGTGGGATGAAGAAGTAAGAGTATTAGTGAAAGAGAAGAGAGAGGCATTTGGACGATTTTTGCAGGGAAAAAATGCAATTGAGTGGGAGAAGTATAAAAGAAAGAGACAGGAGGTCAAGAGAAAGGTGCAAGAGGTGAAAAAAAGGGCAAATGAGAGTTGGGGTGAGAGACTATCAGTAAATTTTAGGGAGAATAAAAAGATGTTCTGGAAGGAGGTAAATAGGGTGCGTAAGACAAGGGAGCAAATGGGAACTTCAGTGAAGGGCGTAAATGGGGAGGTGATAACAAGTAGCGGTGATGTGAGAAGGAGATGGAATGAGTATTTTGAAGGTTTGTTGAATGTGTCTGATGACAGAGTGGCAGATATAGGGTGTTTTGGTCGAGGTGGTGTGCAAAGTGAGAGGGTTAGGGAAAATGATTTGGTAAACAGAGAAGAGGTAGTAAAAGCTTTGCGGAAGATGAAAGCCGGCAAGGCAGCAGGTTTGGATGGTATTGCAGTGGAATTTATTAAAAAAGGGGGTGACTGTATTGTTGACTGGTTGGTAAGGTTATTTAATGTATGTATGACTCATGGTGAGGTGCCTGAGGATTGGCGGAATGCGTGCATAGTGCCATTGTACAAAGGCAAAGGGGATAAGAGTGAGTGCTCAAATTACAGAGGTATAAGTTTGTTGAGTATTCCTGGTAAATTATATGGGAGGGTATTGATTGAGAGGGTGAAGGCATGTACAGAGCATCAGATTGGGGAAGAGCAGTGCGGTTTCAGAAGTGGTAGAGGATGTGTGGATCAGGTGTTTGCTTTGAAGAATGTATGTGAGAAATACTTAGAAAAGCAAATGGATTTGTATGTAGCATTTATGGATCTGGAGAAGGCATATGATAGAGTTGATAGAGATGCTCTGTGGAAGGTATTAAGAATATATGGTGTGGGAGGCAAGTTGTTAGAAGCAGTGAAAAGTTTTTATCGAGGATGTAAGGCATGTGTACGTGTAGGAAGAGAGGAAAGTGATTGGTTCTCAGTGAATGTAGGTTTGCGGCAGGGGTGTGTGATGTCTCCATGGTTGTTTAATTTGTTTATGGATGGGGTTGTTAGGGAGGTAAATGCAAGAGTCCTGGAAAGAGGGGCAAGTATGAAGTCTGTTGGGGATGAGAGAGCTTGGGAAGTGAGTCAGTTGTTGTTCGCTGATGATACAGCACTGGTGGCTGATTCATGTGAGAAACTGCAGAAGCTGGTGACTGAGTTTGGTAAAGTGTGTGGAAGAAGAAAGTTAAGAGTAAATGGGAATAAGAGCAAGGTTATTAGGTACAGTAGGGGTGAGGGTCAAGTCAATTGGGAGGTGAGTTTGAATGGAGAAAAACTGGAGGAAGTGAAGTGTTTTAGATATCTGGGAGTGGATCTGGCAGCGGATGGAACCATGGAAGCGGAAGTGGATCATAGGGTGGGGGAGGGGGCGAAAATTTTGGGAGCCTTGAAAAATGTGTGGAAGTCGAGAACATTATCTCGGAAAGCAAAAATGGGTATGTTTGAAGGAATAGTGGTTCCAACAATGTTGTATGGTTGCGAGGCGTGGGCTATGGATAGAGATGTGCGCAGGAGGATGGATGTGCTGGAAATGAGATGTTTGAGGACAATGTGTGGTGTGAGGTGGTTTGATCGAGTAAGTAACGTAAGGGTAAGAGAGATGTGTGGAAATAAAAAGAGCGTGGTTGAGAGAGCAGAAGAGGGTGTTTTGAAATGGTTTGGGCACATGGAGAGAATGAGTGAGGAAAGATTGACCAAGAGGATATATGTGTCGGAGGTGGAGGGAACGAGGAGAAGAGGGAGACCAAATTGGAGGTGGAAAGATGGAGTGAAAAAGATTTTGTGTGATCGGGGCCTGAACATGCAGGAGGGTGAAAGGAGGGCAAGGAATAGAGTGAATTGGAGCCATGTGGTATACAGGGGTTGACGTGCTGTCAGTGGATTGAATCAAGGCATGTGAAGCGTCTGGGGTAAACCATGGAAAGCTGTGTAGGTATGTATATTTGCGTGTGTGGACGTGTGTATGTACATGTGTATGGGGGGGGGGGGGGTTGGGCCATTTCTTTCGTCTGTTTCCTTGCGCTACCTCGCAAACGCGGGAGACAGCGACAAAGTATAAAAAAAAAAAAAAAAAAAAAAAAATATATATATATATATATATATATATATATATATATATATATATATATTATATTTTCTTTTCCTTGCGTACACAAGGTCAGGTTCAACTAATGACCACATCGACAGAATACCAAAAAATCAAATATTCGTTCGATCAATTAGATTCAATCACAGGGATGAATAAGATCCCAAGTCTTGATATGGAAGATTGACAGACACAGAAAATGGTGGAAAAGCAAGACAACTGGAGCTTTCATATATATATATATATATATATATATATATATATATATATATATATATATATATATATATATATATATATATATATATATGTTGAAGATTTCAACTTGTTTGCCTGTATCATTTGCTAGACCACCTGTTATCTGGCTAGCCAGAGCCTCACATGATTACCGTAAGGTTATAGGTCACTGATGGGTGAACAGCTGTGGCGTCTATTTCTATCTCTACACCTCAGGCCTTTGGAACTCTTTACATTCTCGTATCTTTCCAAGTAGCAAAGATTTCCCATTTTCTTTCACTTACTCCAAATCTTTTATACCATTGCTTTCCGATTCTTTACTTTATCTCTTTAGGTCCTTTGGTAGAGAAAGAATGTCCTCATAGAGGAAGTCTGTCTGTGACTGGAGTCTACGATAAACACACACACACACAACCACACACACAGACCAGAAACTGTTGAGAATAGATGGTGCGAACGAGATCGTATTGTGAGAGTGATGCGCTGAAACATTGTACTGACAAGCAGAGAACAGACATGAGGACATTGGAACAAAGGTACACGAGGAAATTAACGAGTGAAGTCATAGTAGGAGTAATTAAAAGCTATAACTGACAGAGAACAACAATCAGGGAAGTACAAGGTTTGTAATATATATATATATATATATATATATATATATATATATATATATATATATATATATATATATATATATATATGCAAAGTATTGAGGATCAGAGTGTACACTGGAGATCTTACATAAAACCAGAGCCATGATGGTTGTGCAAGTGACACCGAAAGATTTTACTGACAAGTGGTTGCAGCTACATTAAGAACTGTTGAACCTGAAGGGTAGAAAAGGAAGATATTCTAATTAAAAGACTACTGGAAGATAAAAGACATGAAGGTATAAGATACAAAGGAATTTGCAGAAGCTTCGTTCTAATAGTAATAATAGCAACAATAACAATAACAATAATAATAATGAAAATTGATAATGAAAATATGAAAATAATTGATAATGAAAATGATAATAATTAAAAAATGATAATAATACAGGATAACACAACCAGAGGAAGATAATATATACACACGATGAAACTGGGTTCACTTCGAAACCTCATCAGTTCCGACGTATCCCAGCTTCCTTCGTGTAGGTTTCACATCACCGTTCATTTTCATTAACTATAATTAACAATGTGACTAATTAACGGGCGACTCTCGCCAGTGTTCATTGTGGTCGCACTGTTACAACCATTTTCATTTACATGTTTCCGTAATGACTTCACAAAGTCGAATAAAACAAAAAGAGGAACCTAATTCTGACAGAGTATGACGAAGCAGCCAAGGCTATAGGGAAATACATTATGTGTTTAATTCTTGAGCAAACAAGGTCGAACCCTGGAGCACTAAAGTAGAGGAGCCCTTGAACACTAAGGTAGAGCCCTTTAGCACGACGGTACAACCCTTATGCACCAAGATACAGCCCTTGAGCACTAAGATAGAGCCCTTGAGCACCAAGGTAAGAGCCCTTGAGCACCAAGGTAGAGCCTTTGAGCACCAAGGTATATCCCTTGAGCACCAAGGTAGAGCCAAGCATCAAGGTAAAGCCGCCCTTAAGCATCAAGGCAAGAGACCTTAAGCATCAGGGTAAGAGCCCTTGAGCACCAAGGTTGAGAGCCCCCTTGAGCACCAAGATGAAACTCTCAAGAGCGCGACGGCAGGATCTGGCAAAAGTAGACTGACCTTTGCGTAAAGGGTCGTACAGCAGAACCCTTGCATAACGACGGTACGTTTCCTTGGACATGACAGCTTGACCTTTCCACTCAGAGTCGTGCAGTGAGACCCTTTAAAACACGACCCTTTGGCTGTGGCAGCCTGACCTTTCATGCATTAAAGGTCGTACCGTCGCGCCCAAGGGATCTTTATTACTCCCTTGCTCAAGGGATGAAAAGCAGCCAGGAGTATAGACGATGGAGAATTATATGCTTTACAATGTTATCCTCCTCCACTTGGGGTTGCTGTAGCTTTGAGCACCTTCGTGAGGCCCTCTCGCGGGTATTAACGACTCTCTTTAACATGATTTAACCGGAATGCATTCAAGAGCAGATGGAGCCAGGAAGGCCTCCAGGTGGTTTATCAGCAGCTCAAATTGAATAAGGTGAGAATCATATGCTTTCTCTTAACTTTTACCTGTCGGGCTTTGTGCCTTTGAACACCCTCGAGGAGGTTTTCAACAAGAGGGTAAATGCTCGCTCTCTCTCTCTCTCTCTCTCTCTCTCTCTCTCTCTCTCTCTCTCTCTCTCTCTCTCTCTCCTCAGTGTATATGGATGGGTTCCACAGGTGGTGTAGCAACAAATAATCTATGCATTTCAGACGCAACTGGTCATGATGAACGCCTATTGACATTACGATGGAGAGACGACTCTTGTCTAAGGCTAACAGATCGAGTTACATGCACTAAACCCGACCGTTTAACTCGGATACAATAAAAAGACTCGATAATTATAGGTAACGTAAGAGGTCACGTTCTGTTGCAATTAACGAGTCTTTCTGTGTATGACATTATCACGTTCTTATAAAAAAGGTTTTCTCGTCGTTCTTGGGTGATGTAATTCCAAGATGACAGGGTTTCGTTCAGAATAAATATCTTCTTGTCATGAGCCAGACATTTCACAGTTGGTAATCAATAATCAACTTTTTCGAAGCCCAAACCGATGCTAAAAATTCAGGAATAACGTCATGGTATGAGAAGTGTATCATTTCAACATAGGTCAGGAGTGTGTAAAACATCACTATTCTCTTTTTGATTAACATGAGTTTATAATCATTCTGAGGCTATGAAATCTTATTCTATGATCTCCTGTTGGTTTAATCGCAAGTATTGTCTGGTTGAAATGAAAAAAGTTCATGCACTGTGTCGTGATGGAGGAGGCCAGATCATAGTAATCATAACTTTGCCTTGGGTTTACAACACCCTTAACTCAGCCATTAGACTAAGCTGTATTTCCCAGAGCTTATTAATTGATTAAGACCAATCCACACAAAATATAAAGATATTTACATTTATGTTGCTTTTAAGGACTGAGTAAAACACTTACTATTCATCATCTAAACTAATCTTAAAACTAAATCTATCTTAACACTTATTATTCATCATCTAAACTAATCTTAAAACTAAATCTATCTTAAACTAAACTACTTTATTACTAACACTTAGGGATAAGAGAGATACTCACCCTTCAGGAAAGCAGAGTGGGACGGAATGTACCACTCGAAGTGGCTCCTTCATCAGGTTGGTGAGCTGGAAGGCGTGCGCATGTTTCTTCCTTCTTCGAGTGTGAGTCGTGAACACCCTTCGAAGTCTGCCTACGGGAGGCAGCTCTGTTCGAGGGAAGAGGCGTGGAGGGGAGAGGGAATACCGTCCTACGGCACTCGCTGATGACCCTCCCAAACCGCCTCCACCGCCTGGTTCTCCTTCATGCTGCAGCTGCGAAAGACGAGTTAGAGGTCGATGTCGATTCTTGAGACCTGGGTCTGTTAGCGGTTGACTGGACCTTCTTAATTCTTGTTTTGGCTCCCTCGATGCAGGCTCTTGTTTTGTCTCCTTCGATCTAGTCTGTTTTGACTCTTTCGACTTGCGTTCTCGTTTTGGCTCCTCTTGATTCCTCGGCTTCGCATGTTGTTGCTGCTGAGGCTGTTGCTGTTGTTGTTGTTGCTGCTGCTGCTGCTGCTGTTGCTGGTGTTTACAGTGGTGTTTTAGCGGTGGTGGAGACAGGGTGTTGCTGTCGGGGACGGCTGCCGACTCGAGGCAGCAACAGCAGCAGTGGTAACAGTCTTGCTCCTCTTGGTCCAAATCCCGTAGGTGGAGGTCATTGAAAGATCCCCACTTGGCTCTTACAGATCGATGCATTTCTGGTTCCAGTTCCTACTACCTATTGGAAAACGTTTGTGTGTTCCTTATCTTCCTTCCCTGGACGCTTCATAACCGACCACTGTATGCTTTTGTACATCTATCATTTGTTTTACAAATTCGTTCACTTTTCCAAACTTTATTTTCTTAAAAAATCACGTTATTCTAATACAGTATCTAGTATTCAACACGAGTATAGAGTCAACACAGTTCCTGTAGTTACCACATAACAATTTCTCTGTAAAAGCCACTTTCTCAGCCCTCCGTACAGCTCCCTTAATACCCAATGACAATGTTCATTCCACCTCATTTACATGCTATAATTTGATATCAAATATATATATATGTAATTTTATGCATTTGGATTCATGTCTCTACGAGCATTCCAAAAAGTGCTCACTACCTTTAGGGAATGTGTAAAAAATAATCTGAAAAATAAATTATTATCAGCAACAAACAGTAGAGTAACTTGTGTTCATCACAAAGAACGAGTCACCGGTCTGAAATTTCGATTAAAGAAAAAAAAAAATCAATGTCTTTGTCAGTATTTGCATAAAGAAAAAATCTATACCGATTACTAGCAATTTTGCGAAAGTAAACGATACAATCGCAAAACCCACGAACGATTTTTCTTTTCCAGTACATCTAAACATTCCACCATACCATCGTGTTTGGGACAGACAGATGGCATTGAACTTTTCACTAACCACCGTGGTGAGGTAGGGCCTTACATACCTTCCCTTGCATAATATATTAGTGGCACCATATTGAGTATCAGCTGGGAATGAAAAATAAAAAAAAATCTCACCAGTCTCCCGTTTTTTTTTTTTTTTACTCTGATAGACATGCGGTGCTGGTGGAGTCTGCGGACCCATCCAATTCAGGTCAACGGAGTAAGGGTTTGACGGGGGAAAAGGGAGGGGTCTGAACAGCCTAGCTCCCGTGCTAGGAAAAAAAAAAAATAAGTGGGAAGGGAAACTTAAAAAAAATATAGTAAAAAAGAAACTAGCTTCACCTTAGATCTTAAGTTAAGAGTAAAAAAGAAACAAGCTTCACCTTAGGTCTTAAGTTAGGAGTAAAAAAGAAACAAGCTTCACCTTAGATCTTAAGTTAGGAGTAAAAAAGAAACAAGCTTCACCTTAGATCTTAAGTTAGGAGCAAAAAAGAAAAAGCTTCACCTTAGGTCTTAAATCGTTTCAAAAGCATAGTGCTATCCTGCTATGCCGCTGCGTTTCCATGCTGCTATGCTCCTGCGATGCTGGCTATGACCATCACGACACAACACCAGCCCAGCTCTGGGTTCATGGCATTTTGCTGACATTCTAACTTCTTTTTTTTCCCCCCCACAGATCCACAAAATCAGCAGCACTAGTAGGTATATACCCGTATCTATACGTCAATTACACAACTACACACAGTGTATTTCGGTAGACAGCATCCTAGATCATTCTCACACGAATATAAACATTCTACTTACATGAGAGCTGCAACAGGATAACTATATCCTATCTAATCTGGTTAACTCAAGATATAAAGGAGAAAGGATACTACCAGCGCGCCTCAGCGTGTTGTAAAAAGCGACTAGAAGGGATGAGAGCAGAGGAATGTGAGTGGGGGTGAGATGGAAAGGGAAATCCTCCCCTCTCGTTTTTGGGTTTTTTTTTTTTTAATTTTCCAAAAGAAGGAAGAGAGAAGGGGGCCAGGTGAGGATATTCCTTCAAACGCCCAGTCCTCTGTTCTTAACGCTACCTCGCTAATGCGGGAAATGGCGAACAATATGAAAGAAAGAAAAGAAAATTTATATATATATATATATATATATATATATATATATATATATATATATATATATATATATATTAATCTCTGCATCTCATTAGAACGAGGCTATCAGACGATTGGGAACCAATTAGCCAACTTGACCACATCAGGCAATGGTTAGGCTTGCTAATACCCATGTTCGCGTGTGTCCCTTGAAGACTTACCAGCTCCCGCTGTGTGGCGAGTGTTTGATACGAGGCACTTAAATCGCCTTTGATTCCCGCGTATATTGAGATTATATAATTGTGTGTGTGTGTATATATATATATATATATATATATATATATATATATATATATATATATAAACACACAGAAAAGCAGGTTTTTATTTCTCTCACGGCGTTACCATCATCTATAAGTAAACTCAATATACGCAGTCGACTCTCAACGTTCCTTTATTGCAGTACATGGGTCGCGTGGTGCCAGATAATGTTGTACGGTAGAGGGTACTGGGTAACTGATATCCGTAACCTGAATCAATATCAAGACTCCACAAACACATGTCTGGCTCTCACTCAGCGAGACTTCGGATGTTGCGGAAGTCGTGCATATCTACATAACGTATGTAGTTCTCTTACAATATAATGTCCTTTGAAATCGTCATTTGAAGCATGTAATCCACATTGCTTGTATGTCTAGTCCTGTACGATCCATCACTACTATCTATCAAGTATACAAAACTCGAGGAGTGAGTGAGTGGAAATTCTTGGGTTTCTACATCATAGCGAAAACGGAAAAGATGCTTGCTTTCTATACCAGCGGACATCCCAACCAACGAAATCATCAAATGTCCTCGATTTCCGTTTTTGAAAATCTCACACGTTCACTCCAGACGGCTGCTTATGTGACGGAAAGGATGATAAAGCCGTTTTGAGGATGTGTTTCATTAAGTTAGAATCGCATTCTGGATGTATATTGTCTCTTTCCCCACGACATAACACGAAGCAGCTTGCACAGGAGCTAGACTGATCACAACTATAGCTGACGTTATTCCTTTGGTGTCGCTGGATCAGAAATTGATACACTTCTGTCCGACGGTAATGTCCCTCAACACGATGCTAAGACACTTGAGCACGATGGTACGACCCTTGAGCACGATGGCACGACCCTTGGGCAAGATAGCACGACTCTTAAGCACCAACTACGACTCTTAGGGTTCTTCATACCATAAAAAGCGTCGTATCGTCTTGCTAAAGGGTCACTTTGTCACGACCAAGAACACACACACATAAGGTCGAGAAACCACTCCACGAACTTCGTATTCAATAACCAAGTATGTACATATCTGGTAACTTTGCAAAGTTCCTTTATGGCCGGAAAATGTTTGCATTACCCTCCTCTCCAGCCCAGACCCGACCAAGCGAACAAACTCCTGCAGCTCCTGAAGAATATCGAAGTCAAACCCGTGTCAATATTAACTTTTGGCAAAACGTATCAGTAATGTGTTGACATTTTCTTCTTTCCCTGTTATAACAGTATTATTGAGACTGGTAGAGACGACTGCCCTACATAAACGAGACAAAAAAAAAAATATTAGCTGAACTCTTTAATATGGGTCTGTTTCTGTAAGCAATCTGGAGTTAATCCATCCCTTCATTTACAGAGGACGAGGGTAATTATAACTGTAGCTGACAGAATCCTAGATATTCTAGATTACTAGGTCCCAGATACAAAGAATTAGGCAAATCATGATTCCACTTGACCCCCTCGGAAACCTCTTCGATTGCTGAGTCTCACCTGGAGAGGATTAGGTTACTCATGAATCTAATTCCATCTTGGACAGTCTCCATGAACGAGATTGTATCTTTTGGTTACCTCACACCTAGATGATTCATATCAGTGTAATCAGTTCCTGGATATATAAGAACCTCTCTTGCCATTTCATGGATAGACAAACCTCTACGCATTACAATTATATAAATGCTAGACAATGGTGGTTATAGTAATCTCGTGTGTGTGTGTGTGTGTGTGTGTGTGTGTCACACTAATTCTAGAAAAATAAGTTCTAGATATCTAGCTATACCCCATCTGTCAAAGACAGCCCGACTCTTCAGGAGAAGCCCGAGCTTCTCTGACCAAATCCAACCTCCTAGAGCTAAACCTAGCCTCTCAAAGCTACACCAACCTAGAGCTAAGCCTGGCTTCTCGTGGCTAACCCTATCTCCTACAGCTAAGCCTAGCCTCTTTAGAGCTAGCTCAACCTTTTAGAGCAAAGTCTAGCCTCTTAAGAGGTAGCCTAACCACCTAGAGTTGAACCTGGCCTCTCAGAATTAGTGCTCTAATCTTACACCGCCTCCCACATCTCTCACGACCAGCCAGAACCTCTTCAAACCTCACCCTACCCACCTCTCATCAGATCCTTCCCGACCTCTGGGATAGAGCCCAAGTTTCAGTGACCTCGCCAAACCTCACAGAAGTCACCCTGAGCTGAGCTAAGGTCATCAGAGAAAGGTCGATGCACCATCATCGCAGAGAAACCCGCGCCTGATAAAGACACGGCAGGGAGGGACGTGGGGCTACGATTGGCCGACGTGATTGACTAGGTGAGGAGAAAAAAGTAGGTCTGTAGCTCGGCAATCAATCAAAATATATATATATATATATATATATATATATATATATATATATATATATAGAGAGAGAGAGAGAGAGAGAGAGAGAGAGAGAGAGAGACTCAGAATCTATTAATCATCAATTACGTTAAATACTCGGAAAATTTTAAGACTATTCGCAGTTGTGTGAGGACTGATTTACCATACAGCTCTACATCAGGCTGAGGAAAGGTGAATTCTCTGACTTGTGGCAATGGTACGGATTCTCTGGTTTTGATATTACTAGAGTAACGAATAAAAAGACTTTCTTGTCGAGCTTGAAGAAGGAGGGGGGTGGGCGGAATAGAACATCTCTTGATTAAAGTCGTATGAAAGAGGACACTGTGGGAATTTTCTGTTAAATGTCTTGAGTACTTATGTCGATTGCTGGTTTTTTTTTTTTTTTTTTTTTTTTTTTAATCCCTTTGCGTCCGTCTAACAGGCTGAGAAGATTCTCTCTCTCTCTCTCTCTCTCTCTCTCTCTCTCTCTCTCTCTCTCTCTCTCTCTCTCTCTCTCTCTCTCTCTCTCAATGCTCTTCGTAACTGAACTGCCAATAACGTATAACTATTGCTTTAGGCGACGAAAGGGAAGGGAAGGGTCGGGTGCGGTCTTCTATGCAATATATTGTAAATAAGTGTATTGACCTGACTGACTCTGGCGTTATCTCAAGACAGACCCACGCACACCACGGAAAAAAAACAAACAGAAAGCAAAAAAAGAAAAAAAAAAAGGACTCCATCAATGATGCTGAGTATAGAACGTATAATACGAAAAAGCTTATCTGAGTGGGCGAGAGAGAGAAAGAGATTGAACGACAGAGGAAGAAGCTTAATGCTATGTTAAGAGATGGTTTCAATACCATGTTTACAAAGATATATTTGTTCACAAGGTTGCCGAGAAAAATAGGAATTGTATAAGCCAAATGAAAAGTAAGGTTATTCACGGAAATCCATCACTGTAATCCCCAGTGAAAATCGCATTAAACTGAGCATATAAAGAAAGGATACTATTCATTTTTTTCCTCTACCGGTAAAAGATGTCTTTCTGCTTAATTTCTTAAACTCACAGTCAAGTTCTTAACCTCATTTTATCAACGAAGACCAATACAGATCTAATAATGCTTCGCATAATGATTCATGAACAGGCTATGACATAGTCCTAATCAAATTCCTATATTTTACAGTATAACTTATACTAGCAGTTAAAAGGCATGTCTGAAAAGAAGACATATTGATATATTACACACACACACACACACACACACACCACGAGCTTAAACCTCCCCTCCCCGTAAAATACAGATAAGTAATTTCTCACGCAAATACAATCTCCTAAGAACATACTTCCAACGCAAACATGCACTCCATTTTCCACTGAAACCATCTCTCCAACAAGTGCCTCTCTCTCTCTCTCTCTCTCTCTCTCTCTCTCTCTCTCTCTCTCTCTCTCTCTCTCTCTCTCTCTCTCTCGAATTGGCCATGTGCACAGCGAAGAACCCTTGTTTCCACGGCCTTTGATCTGTTTGTGGAAGCGCCCAGAACAGAACCATTCACGACAGATTGAATATCTACCCCTATACTGCTACTGTTGCTAGGCCATGCAGCAGCAGTGAAAAGAATCAATCAAGCGACGATTTCCCGTTCAATGCTGATCTTTCTTCTTTCCTCTCTGGTCACACCTGAAGCAAGAAAGGCCTACTTACGAAAGAAGACATTTTTGTCGCAATAGAAGGGATGTGTCAATCTCTCTCTCTCTCTCTCTCTCTCTCTCTCTCTCTCTCTCTCTCTCTCTCTCTCTCTCTCGAAAACAAGAAATACTGTCTGCCACATCTCTAGGAGAGCAAGAAGCAATATCGCGCAACTAGCCAGGCCTTCGCAACAAAATTTCTTTGCGCAACAAAACGCAAATCTATTCCACGTTAACAGCTTCGTAGGCGGTACCTGAACGACCCCAGAGTGGTCAACCGAGCTTCAAAATTCATCATATATATATATATATATATATATATATATATATATATATATATATTATCCCTGGGGATAGGGGATTAAGAATACTTCCCACGTATTCCCTGCGTGTCGTAGAAGGCGACTAAAAGGGGAGGGAGCGGGGGGCTGGAAATCCTCCCCTCTCTTTTTTTTTTTTTTTCCAAAAGGAACAGAGAATTGGGCCAGGTGAGGGTATTCCCTCAAAGGCCCAGTCCTCTGTTCTTAACGCTACCTCGCTAATGCGGGAAATGGTGAATAGTTTGAAAGGAAAAAAAAAAAAAAAAAAAAAAAAAAAAAAAAAAAAAATATATATATATATATATATATATATATTATCCCTGGGGATAGGGGATTAAGAATACTTCCCACGTATTCCCTGCGTGTCGTAGAGGGCGACTAAAAGGGGAGGGAGCGAAGGGGGCTGGAAATCCTCCCTGCTCATTTCTAACTTTCCTATAGAGGGAAGAGAGAAGGAAGCCAAGTAAGCATATTCCCTCAAAGGCTCAGTCCTCTGTTCTTAAAGTTACCTTGCTAATGCGGGAAATAGCGAATAGTATGAAAAAAAAAATTATTTATGTATATATATATATATATATATATATATATAACATTCAACAATTTCTATGTCTTCTCTTCATTGTCACTTATATCCTACTTGTCTGTCCTCACTTTCGAAACTTCACTTCTTTAGTAACATTCAGTTTGCTTTTACACACCTTTCCTTTTATATCTATTCCTTATTCCCATCTATATGATATACATCATTGCCTATTCACTCTCCTCCGTCATCACCACCATTTCCCTCTCTTTTTATTCCTTCATCATTCGTATTTCCCCTAATCCTTCCTCTTTGTAGATGTGCCATGAGGCTCTAGTTCATTTCTTGTAATCTTAATCCTAACATCAACCCTTCTTCATTTGCCCAAAGTTTACTATCTTCTCCATATCCCGTTTTCTACATTAGCCTTCAAGCTCCTAGTCACCCTTATTTTCCCCCTCATCTTTCTCGTCCAGGTCCCATTATCTCCCCCTTCATATCTCCCCTCAGAGAACGAAGTAAAAATTCGAAGCGCTTCGCATCGTTTCATCCGAGTTACAATGACGGAACACAACCCCATGGTTACCATGGTAACTGCCTCACTCAACACACGTTGCTGGTACCCATCCATCGCTTCACCAAATACGAACAACAACGACGCCACGAGAACCGTAGCGCATGTATTGACCTTTCAGGGAAGTGGGGGAATCTTGTTTGAAATCAACACTCGCTTAGCTCCTTGCCTTCACCATTGCAAATGACAGGGTGTTCGAAACCTCCTGCCTTCACCAGCTTCGAAAATACGTGAAAGGGATCGCTGAACTCGTTTTCCTATTCATGCGGACGACTAAGAGACGAGTCACGTGAATCCTGCCTTCACAAGCTTCAACGACACAAGTCGTTGAGCTCGTTTACCTTAAGAAGCAAACGACAAAAAAAAAAAAACGAGCAGGATGTCTCCTGTTTCCACCAACTTCAACGACTCGAGTAGGAAGTCGTTCAGTTCGTTTTCCTATACAAGTGAACGACAAGAAACGAGTCTCATAGTTCCTTCATCCTTAACGACATAAGTAACGAGTCGTTTCTCACAGTTGGGTCTCTTAAGAAGAACGACCTATCTCATCTCCAGTTCTTCCACCTTACAGGACACGAACGACAAGGAGGAAAAAAAGAAGAAAAAAAGAGACGTGTTTTCTTCCTTTCCCCCTCAGACACTCTCCGATAGCAACTGCTGTTCCCAAGCATGAAAATAATCACAGGTGAAGGATACAAACATGTATTCACCCTCCAGCTTGTTGTTTCAAAGTTACTCTGAAAACTTATGTTAAGGGGTTTAATGAGAGGAAAACTCCTTAATCTTTACTCTGCTGGGAAACTGCTGTAAGAGGATTAGATAAAAGGTCCAGCCAGAGGCTGAGTGGAGATGGAATGTCCCAACTAGGGGACATCTTAAAAGGGGAAACGTCCCTCATAAGGAGTTGTCCCAAGACACGGACATCCCAACGCGAGAACGTCCCTACCAAGGAGACGTTCTAACAAGTGACGCCCCCAGTGGGAAGAAACCCCAGTAAGACGACAACCCAATAAGGTGACACACCAGCGAGGAGACATCTTAGCAGTGAGACACCCCCAGTAGGATGACGCCCCAACAAGGAGGTTCGCCAACAAGGAGACGCCCCAGAAAAGAGGCTCTCCAACAAGGAGACGCCCCAGTAAGAAGACGCCCCAGAGAGGACACATCCTAGTTAAGATGTTTCCCATCAGGCAGATGAAGAATCTCTTCCGTATCTTTTTCTCTTTTTTCTGTCTGGACCATAGTAAAAACAGTTAATCAAAAGACTCGTACATGAAATGCATTTACAAGCTCGCTCGAGCACACACACACACACACACACACACACAATTTCAAGTGAAAGTCTGTAAAACAAGTTCACCAACAACGCATGTCATCCAGACTCACACGAAACCTGCCACTATATCAGTCCTCCCCTGCTCCAACACCACAACCTCCCCCTCCCCTACAACCCAACACTAACACAGTCGACGTCGTCCCCCCCACACACAGCCCTCCTCCCTCGCCCGCCCAGCATCGTCCCTTGTCACCGCCCTGCCTCCCCAACTAACCCGTCAGTCGCTTGACACATGCACACGATGCCTCTCCACTCTCATGGATCTTGTCACGTCATCCCCAAAGGGAGCTGTGACGTTCATCGACGCGAGACGGAATTTTGGTTATTCCAGGATGGTTCACTGGTATGTTGGGCCGATGTCACACACACACACACACACACACACACACACACACACACAAACACACACACACACACACAAACAGTTTGAGACCTATGAACACAGATTAATCTAGATTCATTCTCGTTATCAGGCTTACATTTAGAAAATTAAAATTTATTCTTTTTTCCTTTAGTCTAATATGTCCATGTATATAATGGGATGGAGACTGAGAATGGGAGAAGGGCTTCTAGAAATAAAGGGGAAGTAATAACCTGAAGTAACAGGCTTAATGTCTAGAGACAAACCTCCAGCGGGACTTGCATCTAAAATCAAGTCCTCTAACTTTATTCATTTATTTAAAGTAAGACAGTGAAAGAGGGACAGAGAGAGGACAAGAAAATGAGAAAAAAAATGGGAGGCAAAAAGAGACCGAGACATATAAGGAAACAGAGTAGACAAGTGGACAAACAACTGCAGTCCGAGAGTGGATCAGTGAATTAGACTCCACCTTTTAGATCTCCTCCTCCTCCTCCGGCGAGACTCACCAGTGTTGGAGATACTTGCAATACAGATGAAACGTTTGCCCCATCTGCTCTACCGGCAATCAGTATCCTGCACTTTTCAATTTTCTCGAAAACTTTCTATATTACAAAATTTCCTTAAAATTTGATGATTTTTCATGTTTTTGTTTTTTTCTAGCGTTTCTTTGTCCTGCCTGTCTTTCCCTTTTTGCTTCTCCAATACACAGATGGCATTTCACCTCTGCCTCAGAACTAGACCTTTTTCTTCCCCCTGGAATCTTGCGAGTTATGCCATATTAAGTCTTCCTAACTTTCCCCTATTCTCAATTTCTCATACATCCTGAATCACACTGTCTTCTCTTTCCTAACCCGTACAGTTTCTTCAACATCGAGCTGCATGGGTGAGATTTTCTCCAGTCTGGGTCACATCTGTTTATTTAATCTTACGAATTTGAAAAAACCTTATGTCGTGGCTCAAAACAATTCAGAATCTTTAGATCCAAGTCTCTGGCATCTAAACATCCACCCTGTGACCTTCTCCCCTTGCTCTGTAAAAACACATATCCAGCATTCTTTCCAAAACTCAATCCGCTGTTGAACGAAGTGACCTCGTATTACTTTTCCTCTTCCCCATGACTAGAGGAATTCCTAAAGTATATGCTCGATACCTTTGTAGTGTTTTCCTCATCAATAATGCTAATAACCCTAAGGACTCAGCTCTACATTCTCCTTTCTTTCTTTCAATACCAACCTTTCCTTGCCTGTTCATTCTACCGTTCAATCTACATTCCCTACATTCAACCCAGAACGTCTATCTTATAGCAAAGACACAAGTTTATCACATTCTGTATTTCCATAACCTAATTTACACTTACATTTCTGAAATCCCTTTCGATTTTTTTCCACTAAATATTGTTTTACAACACAAAGGCAGGTAGTTGGAAAAAAAAAAAGTGTATGTTTTTGTTCAAGGATTCTGTAGTTCAGCCCACTCAGCAGTATCAATATACTTGGCATTAAATTAATCTCCTGTCCCTCTCGGATGATCCATATTACAAAGACAGCTAAATCTGCTTCCAAAAGGTTAGGAATTCTATTGTTAACAACATAAGCTCGCCTCAAAAGAGCTACCCGAGCGGTGCAGTGGAGTTGATCTCTCCCTACATGGGAGCGCTGCTGCGCACATATTATCTCGTGGGGCTTGTCTAACTTCCTTTCTCGACAGAGTTCTGTCAAAAGCACTGCGCCTAGTTAATAAATCCCCCTACCTCGTTTCTTAACCTGAGCCCTTCTCTTTACGTCCCACGGGTACACTCTCTCTCTCTCTCTCTCTCTCTCTCTCTCTCTCTCTCTCTCTCTCTCTCTCTCTCTCTCTCTCTCTCTCTCTCTCTCTCGTGACCTGTGAATGCATATTTTCTTTATTCATAAAGTATTGGTGAAAATCCCCGCCCATGGTTCTTGCCACAACCTAGATAGTAAACAGAAGTGCTCAATCATGTACGCCTGTCGCGGTGTTTGGTTGGAATTTTCAGGCTCATGGTAAAACATGCAACGTTTACGTTTGTCCTGTGACTTGGTGGACGTCTTCACCAATCCGAACGTGTTCGATGATACACTGGGCCTGTGGTAAATATAGATGGGTGGGGCAGAGTGTCCAGGTATCAAAAAAAGAAAAAGTGTATAGTAGTAAAGTTTGTTTTTTCTAGTCTTTAATAAGGTGGTCAAAGGAGAGGAATAAGAGCTAGGGCAGGCGAAAGGACGGTCTGAAATGGATGAGTGGAGACTGCAGCGTGTACAGGTATATAGTGCAAAGTCTTTGATGCATCTGGATGGTTTTCCAAAAGCAGGTGGGAGCAGACTGAGAGATGTGTGGCCATACGAGTGTAGAACTCTGTACCCATACCAATATGGCAATTACAAGGAGATACTTAAGTCAGTTACACAAAGAGCAACTGATGTCGTACTTACAAGGAGGCACTCAAAGAGCAACTGATATTGACTGACACCTAGACAGAATCCTACTCAGAACAAAATACAGAGAGTTGAAGTACCATCCCTCTGTGTATATACTTTAATCTTATCAGTCAGATTATAACCACCACGACTACCGTTATAGACTATCAGCTCCTCACATCAGGAGCGAACAATGACAGTGACTGCGATGGAGTTGGCTAGCGGAAAGGCATGGGTTATTACCTACTAATCAGTATGCATGTAAAGGTGTTAATTGCCATTGATTACAGTGCAGCGGGCGCCCGTATAATCAGATCCATCTCAGGTTGCTAGGCTGTATTGCCGGAGGGAGGCGGGTGAGGATTGCCCCCGGGAAGGATGAGGGAGAGGGAGGAGTGGGTGGAGATATCGGGAAATGTATATATGTACTTGTTTACGTGCAGGAGTTTAAGGTGCGCGCGCGCGCGTGTGCGTGTGTGTGTGTGTAAAATACATATATGCAAGCACCTTTACTAGAAATATATCTTCCAGGACCAGGGCCTTTTGTTTCATAAATGTTCAAACTTCGTCATAAGGAGATGCTGGTATACTGATCACTCTTTTGTTCTAGCGCGAGAACCCTTTAGTGCATCGATGAAATACACGAGTCAGGTCACGCTAACAGGGTAAGAACCTCTGGACACACGACATTATATCTTCTCTTCATACATGAGGCCCAGAATGATATAAAACATGTTAAAAGAACGTCTTCTTAGCGTTCGTGTATCAGAATCCGCTTAGGAAAAATGCGGCACTGGACACTGGTGATACAACCAGAAATGCAAGCGACAAAACAGCGACAAACATTGTGCTGGGGAGACTTTAAATGATTTCCCGATGATTAAGTCTCAGCTCCCGATGATTAAGTCTCAGCTCCAGGAGGATCCCAACAAGACTGAGGAGGATAATGTCTCAGCAAGTCTACAATGCCTGTGATCAGTGGCTGGGAAAGTAGATTCGCAGAAACTGAGCCGACCTATACATGGCATGCGTCATGTCTATAGTAAAGTATTCTCTGCCTTTCCCATTACCTCTTACGTAGCCTGTAATATGTACGCCAGCAGAGTCTGACCAGACTCTCCCAGCAAATAATGTATATACCAGAGCCTGTGATTTGTACCTCAGCAAATCTGATGATACTATTCCAGCCTGTAAATACGTGTCTCGGCAAATCTACACACTCTGTAACATGTCTCCTCTCAGTCAATCTAAATTGCCTGTAATATGTATTTCGGCAAACCTACATAGCCTGTAACATGTATTTCAGTAAATCCACATAGCCTGCAATATATGTCTCAGCAAATCTATATAAGCCTGTTATAGCCTGTAACGCGTCTCAGCAAATGTACATAGCCTGTAATATGTACCTATGCAAATGTACATAACCTGTAACGTGTCTCAGCAAATGTACATAGCCAGTAACCGTGTGCGTCTCACTAATTTACATGGTTTGTCATCTCTACCCGAGGCAAGGAAGATCTATTTTAATCTGGGGAAACTGCGCCGCCTGTCATTGAAAGACTACGTTCCGCCACGCCCAGAGGGAGGTACTGCCATGCATCTGGCCCCTCTCATCCCAGAATTGTCAGCGAAATTAGTAATCTCACGAAATGTCATAACACAAATTTCCTTTCTCAGCGTCAATAACTGGGAAAGCAAGATCTAAAGGAACGAGTGTACAATGGGAAGGACTAAGTTATCGACACGAACGCCCATAAGGATGACCAACCGAATGAAAGACTTACGCAGACGAGTCCGAGAACGGCCATGCGAATGACCAAGTCGACATGTGAACGACCATGGGAGTGACCATGAAGTGAACGACCATACGAAAATTGAGAGAGATATGTCTTAGAACCTGTGCTGACGTTGATTAAATTGCCACTCATCTCAATTCTGGCTCTGAAATAAGTTTGCAGCACCTTATTATATACGGACGTTGTGAAATAATTCATATTCATCATTCAACATAAATTCCAGCGAAGCCACCAATACCGGAGTTCCTGAGAGAGAGAGAGAGAGAGAGAGAGAGAGAGAGAGAGATTGAAACCTACATATATGTGTAATCAAGGACCTTGAGACTCGTATCCTACGCGATTCGTCCTTCGTCCTGGAATTCAGCGGAGGATTAATCTGGGTAGTCTAAAACAAGTTAATCAAAAGCTGTTAATCAAAAGCTCTCTATGATTAAGCTCTGTTGCGGACTAACAAGTAAAGTTCGGGAGGTGTTTGTGGCATAAGTTTTTTTTCTAAACGATATATATATATATATATATATATATATATATATATATATATATATATATATATATCCTAGCCTATACCAGGTACCTATTTACTGAAGAGCCCCGAAGGGGGATAGATGAAAAGTTGAGTTGCCGTTACCCGTCTGCCTCAGAGTTCAAGATCATTAAAATAAGTATTAGAAAAAAAAAAAAAAGGACTTACAGAAAACCGTAACTGCTAGCCATTTACCAGAAATCCAACATGATTGAGCATAACTAGGGATAAGAGAGAAACTTAAGGGATAATCGGACTCGAGGATGAAGGAATCATTCGTACCTAGCTTCCAGAGCACCCAAAAATCCAGCATGATGTACCAAAACAGAAACAGATACTGCAAACTAAATCTCGGATAGCTATTGCGGTTGGAAAATAGGAGACGGAGGCACGGCTGGGTAACCTGGGTCGCACACGCAAATGGACACGGACAAGGTGAACAGAGAGGGTCAGCTGGAGGGGATATGATACTGTTACTAGGACGGAATGTATATTAAAGTTGGACGGATGGGAGACTAGTATAACTGGAGAGACAGGGGGTATACACACTTGGAAGGAAGGGTGTATGTACGAATGGATGAACGGGACACACACATTACTGAGACGTACAAAATTGCAGACACGATGGAATGGACTGAACTACGTATATTTAGATGGACTAAATACATCCATAGTGAGACAGTTAGGATGAACATACAGCTGATGGCCAGGGATTAAAGCAACCTAGAACGGACGGAGGATGCGCAAGAAGGTTTACTTGATAATCAAATTGCAGAGCATGTTCGTGTTACACTGCAATACAGAAATTTCACTCATCAAATATCTTCTGCGAGTCGCAAGATGCAAATTAGTATAGTTTATCCATGAAATGGACTATGGATGCGTATGGAGTGCGTGTATTATACTAGGATACTTGCGAGAAATTCTAGATAATTCTCAGGAAGAAGTGAAGCCTCAGAATTCCTTAAGTCATGTACCCAAGTGGTATAATTCTTTACTTGATGAAAAAAGAAAGTTCAGTAAACCGAATAAGGAGGTGATATACGTAAGGATGTTCCATAATTGAAGACGGGACACCAGCTAAACAATCCCTAGACCTTGAAGGTCGCACAGAAACAACCCCCCCTCACCCCACCCCCTCTCCTTCCCCACAAGGATTCTATCCCCACGAATGTTCTTTCAAGAAATCCAACACGCTCCGAGGTGTATGTGGTTTCCCAGAGCCCAAGAACACCAGCGAAGAGAAAACATTTATCCGAAGACGTCCCAGAACTCGTCGGGAGTTCTTTCATCTCTAAAGATGATGGGAAGTCGCCATCTCCTCTACCACCACCAAAAGAAGCCCCACGAGCGTCCATGGGCTGAGAGGATTCGCTCCCACCCGAGTCGCGGTTCAATCCTTTAAGAAGATTCCCTCCTAAGTTGTCAGTCCCGATTATTATTCATGTTCCGCCGGGAAGGGCAAGGGGGAATTCGTTATTGCGGTGAATCTATTCGAGGGACGTATTCACAGGCTTGTTACGTGTGGTGGTGGTGGTGCCCGAAGGTCTTACATGATTGTTTGGGTTTGTTTAGGGCCAGGTTGTTATGGACCAGGTTATTAAGGGCCAGGTTGTTAGCTCTTTCTGAGATCTGGCGCTGTTAAGCTCGCGTCAAGGTTGTGGTTGAAAGGAGATCAGTGAAGCATGTTAGTGGCAAGTTCTATTCAAGTTCCGAGGGTGTGTTCATGAGCGTGTGTGTGTGTGTGTGTTGTACGTGTGTGTGTGTGTGTGTGTGTGTGTGTGTGTATACACCTCCTATAATCAATTTGCAATTACATATTGGCACGAAGGAGGTTTAAACTGTAGGCGTCAAATCTCTCTGACTTCCACTAATATATTTTGGACATTTCCATAATCACAATATCATTTATTTTCTTCCATTCATCGACTACTACTTTGCATCATTTCTAACGTTCTCTTATTTTAATGTCCTTGAGTCGTCTTATCTTTGAATCTTTCGAGGAATTAACTGTTCACAGGTGACATTATCAGACTAGTTTAAAAACTTGAAGACTGTGACCAAGTCGCCCCTTACTCTTTTTGCTTCCATGATGGATAAGTTTATGGACTCTAACCTCTCACTGTAACTCAGTTATCTGAATTTTCATACCCATCTTTTTTGCTCTCTTCTAGACTCAATTTTTTAATTTGTATTTTTTCCCAGAAGAAAAATCTGATCCAATCACGGTTCGTATTTTATCATGGGTATTTGACGTTTGGCCTTTTTATACCCCATGCAAAAGAGGGTAAAATCATGATATATAGCCATTAAGGGACAGCTGAGAAAATGTCCTTTAAGAATCGCCCAGGTCTCGAAGTTTATAACCCTGAAATAGAGTCATGAACTTGAAACCCGATGTTACATGCATATGACTTGCATTCCGTATCTGCTACCACAGCAAGAATCTAACTATGCTAGTTACAAATACTGATAAAATACTCCGAATGCTGTCTGAATCTTCTTTTCCTTAATAGAATTAATTGGGAAATTCAACTCCTTTTTCGAAATATGATTTTTCCCATTTTTCTTTTTCTTAATTTCTACAAAGTATATTTAAGGATGGTTTATCATTGCTTGATGAATGAGTGACATTTTTCAGTAAGACGTAACTATGATACAGAAGACAGTAACCTAACCAAAACTAACCACGAACGACGCTTTCAATATGTGAAAAATATATGTAAATCGAAAACAAAGAGCGCAATAATACCTATATTACAGTCCAGCTTCCTTTTCCATATCTATCAAATGAAATTCCTTTTGTGGACCTGTACACCGATATATTTGCCTCTTGAACCATCGCCTGTTATTATGTTTACATGTGGGGGTTCTGTGCCGTTACCCCCATCACCACCACACAAAACCCATTACATATACTCTAGTTTTACCCCTCCAATCAGCATACCCCTATGATATTCTCATAAATCTTGAGATGTAAGACCTCAATATTTTGACAAGTCTTCTGGAAGTCTACAATATTTTCATATATGTTCTTTATGAGCGTCCTCGATATCCTCGAAGATCTTGAATATACGACCTCGATATTCCCTAAAATCTTGTACATACGGCTTCGATATCCTTTGTGTTGTTGGATATAGGTCATCGATATACTCACAGACCTTGTGATACACGTCTTCGATATGCTCACAGATCTTCCTCATCAATGATGCCATAGAATTATCATAAAATTACGAATAACAAGGAATAACAAGAAAGGATGGTATTCACTCTTTGTGCGGTGATGGAGCAAGCAGGATAATGCCATTTTCCGTCACTGATGGTTCGAGCCTCGAGCACTGTATTATACTCAATGGTCGTAAGGGTATGCTCAAGGGTCGTCACGGCATGCTAAATGGTCGTACCTGCATATCCAATAGGATCGTACCGACAAGGAACCGGCATATACAAGGGTCGTACCGCCGTGCTCAAGGGCTGCACCGACGTACTAAAGAGCAGTGGAGTCGAATTCAAGGGTCGTACCGTCTAGCTCATGGGTCGTCCCTTTGCAACCAGGGTGTGAAACTAATTCTTAATCAGCTTAGTTTCTTTCAATTTTGGCCTATCTTCATGAGATACATTTTTCAATGTGTTTTGGTAATATCTGTTCTCAGTGATCCAATTGGCCTCAGCTCCTCACTCGGGAACATGTAAGAATACGATTGTCTTTCATTCAGACACACTGAATATGGGTGTAGTGATACTAATAAAAACAATAATAATAAATATTAATAAATAATAATAATAATAATAAACGGTATATGCAATTCAGCCTGACATTTGGCTGAAAATACTAATGAGATAACAGTGTTACAGAACTGGGAAGTCATAGTACATTAACTAATCAAAGAATCATTTACGGCACTAATTACCTTGATCCGCGTCATCATATTGGTGCTAGGAAGTACCTGGGAAGAGACAGACAAACCAGTGGCCCGCTAAACCATGTCTGGCATGTCTGTCTTGAACCCAAATCTATCCATTCCTCTTCTTAAACTGATGATGTAAACCATCAACATTTTAAGTTAATTATGTACCGCAAAGTAGAGGGAGGTAGATAAGATACGAAATACAGAGATTATCAGTTCCATATCAACAACTCGTCCACTACGGGAGTCAAATGTTTCATACTCGATCTTACTGTCATACTTAACAGTTTCTGATCTTCAGATTAAATATATATATATATATATATATATATATATATATATATATATATATATATATATATATATATATATATATATGAAATCTTTTTTTTTTACCTGTTCACAGAAACAAGTTAACGGCTGAACAAACATCCATCAACGGGACAATTACCCCAACCACCCATGCGAGAATATAAGCCCTGGCAATATTTCCCTCCCTATTACAATTTCCGGGAGGGTGTGGGATTGGTTAGAAGGAACAGGACCGGTGGGGTCCCGCCAGGGATAATATCCGGGAATGTGCGGCCTGGGAAATAGCCAGCTTAACACACACGTTGCTGATGTTTCTCCGGATCCCTACCTCAGCTTTCACTTCCACCTAAGAAGCACAATGGTCGAGATTTTTCGGTGTATCTTAGTTCTTCCACTCTTAGATGTTACTACATTTCTTTCCCCTCCTTTTTTTTCCTCTCATTTAGATCATGATTGCTCCTTTTTTTTCCTCTCATTTAGATCATGATTGCTTTAATACTCTATTTCCAATGTCTTCGTTTACGTCACGAATACTTTCTTCTGTGTTTGTACTTTCTTTGTTTAGATCGAGTTTCTTCATCCCTTGTTTTCACTTTCTTCTTCAGGTCACTTGTAGTTTCGTGCTCATTATAACTTTCTCGAGATATCTTCCATCTCGTTCTTCACTTCTGTCGTTAGATCACAAATATTTTCTTTAATATTTATTCTGAATTCCTCACAAGAAAACAAACATAGTTGCCTCGTTGACTAAAAAGGCTGAAAAGGCTCCGTAATTCTTACTGACTTAATATCGTTCAGAGGTGATGCTGAAAAAAATCTGAAATTCAGACACTTGAGAGAGTGATGAGGAGGGATATACAACCTGCCTAGTTAATCAATGACTGACAAACACACTGAGGACAATAGATGTATAGATTCCGATTCCGGTGGATTGTAATCTTATCTGTTCTTTCCAAGTTAACTCAGCACTACCTTCTTTAAAGGATCATCAAAGAAAACCATGAGCCTTACGTAAGACATGTAAAATTAAAAATATTCATATGTTACAATTTCCATTGGGAGTCTTCACTCTCATATTCCAATTTACACTGGGAGTCTTCATATTCCAATTTCCATTGGGAGTTTCACTCTCATATTCCAATTTCCACTGGGAGTCTTCATATTCCTTGGGAGTCTTCATATTCCAATTTCCATTGGGAGTCTTCATATTCCTTGGGGGACTTCATATTCCAATTTCCATTGGGAGTCTTCAGTCCTCATATTCCCATGTCCATTGGGAGTCTTCATATTCCAATTTCCATTGGGAGTCTTCGGTCCTCATACCGATTCTTTCATTACTTCTATGCCTAAGAAGTTTGGAAAATTCCAGATCAAGGACCCACAAACGACTGAAATTCTTCGTCCTCAGTCCCTCCATAGAGAGGCGTGACGTGAGGTTATCCCTCGCTTGAAGTTCGATGCCAGAAGCCATTCTTGCCTCTGGTAGTATTCTGTTTTTAGTATTTTCTTCAATATCTAATGCTTTATGATTAGTATATACACAACAGTATAAATAAAACCTTAACGGTTTAAACACTTATACTTTAAGTTCCTAAATTTGTAACATCTATATTTCGACTCTTTTTCTTGGAACCTTTCGTAACGCCTTCCATACGTGTCCGGTCGATATATCTGGAAAATCATTTGATATATGTACTGGTATTAAAGGAAGTTCAGATTAAACCACCCGGAGGACAAAATAGAGATCAGGTTCCAGACTCATTTACAAACCTTAATTACTTGATTACACTCCCGTCATTTAGTCGTTGATGGTCCTACTCCGAGTAGTTTCTGCTTATGACTAATGAAAATGGCTAAGGTATGCTGAGCTTGAATTAGTCATACTAATCACTTTTTTTTCTTTTTTTGTAACATGTAGGAAGTCTTGAGGAGGATTTAGGAGGCTGGTTTTTGATGGGATTAAAGAGGTGTGACTGACTGGGTTAGGATGTTACAGGTGGAGATTAGAGAAGCAAGTTTGGTGGTTGGGGAGTTGGTGGTGAGGATTGGGGAGGTGGTGATGTCTGGCTGACGGTGAGGTCGGGCTGATGTTGAGGCGATGAGGAAGAGCGAGTGCTGAGGCGAGGCTTGTGACGAAGCCGGGTTGGTGGTGAGGTGTGACTAGTCCAGTGATGAGGTTGGGCTGTTGATGAAGTCGAGCTGGTAGTGAGGTAAAGGCCAGTATCATTAAAGCTGTGGTGGTAGTGAGGGGTTGGCTGGTAGTGAGGATGGGCTGGGATAGGAGTGAGGTTTCCTAGCGTCGTCGGTGAAGGGGTGGGGAAGAAAGATGATTGCAGTACCCACTGCCCTCGACACAGTAAATCACACGCACCACACAGACCTTATGACATCAAAAAAAAACTTGAAAACTAAAATGAAATTGTAAGCTAAAAATATTCGAACGGATTCAACAAATTAACAAAAATCCAAACAAATTCCTATCAAGCAGGAAGCAATCAAGGAAACAATTAACAAAAGGAAACAAAATCTAGAGAGACTTAATTCAAAAAACTATATCCACTTCCGCCTGAAATAGTTTATTCTAACAAATGACAAAATATCTTTCTCTGTTTCCTATTGAGGAAGGTTAAGCAGATGCTATAGTAAGACCAATTGCAAGAGCCACATCCAGTCACCATCACCCTCTCCTTTCACTCTCAAGATATGGCTAGTTATCTTCACGTCGTGTAGTCAAGAGCGTACCTCCACAGGGCTGTAATGACCTCAACTTAGTCTGCTTCCATTAGGGACTATGATACACGACACGTACTGGTACAAACTCTTGAGATGTATACATGACGACGAGTTACCAAAGTGCATTCAAGGGAAACTTGCGAAAGGATATATGACAGACATGAATATATAACCTGTCCAGGACCAGGTATGAGATGTATGTTCGGGTGATCTCTCAGTCTGATGGAGTACCAGAAATGACTTGTCAAGTGGAAGTGACATAATGGACCTGTCAAAGGATGTGACTGACATGGCATACTATGATGATGAAGTCCTAGAGCTGGCATAACACGAGGTATCACAGATGCTCTTCCAAAATGATGTCCCAAATTGAACAAGAGGAAAAAAATAAAATAATACCATCACGTGAAAATGCCAGTCATGATCTATCATAGAAGTGTGTCAGGACACAGAACTTTAAAGAAAGAAAATACCGGCAGAGAACAACTGAAGGAGTATCTGTAATTACCTGCTTATCAAAGAAGTCACGTGTTCAAGACCATGTGAGAGATAGCATTCATCCATACGTGACACATGACCTTTTTATGAAGGAACCAAAAAGAAAAAGAAAGATATACAAGAGTGCCAAACAGGAAACCTCAAAATGTGCAAAAGATTCTTCGTCTCGAGTAAAAAGAGCAACATATCATCTCTCAAAGAAAATAGCTTTCCTGGACTAATGAAGGGGAGGAAAAATACTACCTGTTAGCAGGAGTGCTGAATATAATGATGGCATTTTGAACTCCCGCATTAAGTGTTGGGGAATGACCTCACACACCTACTGACGCTTCACCTTCCAGAGGAATGGCACGAACGCTTGACCAAGATAGGAAGAAAAACATTCATATTCTTTGCTATTATCGTCTCTCTCTCTCTCTCTCTCTCTCTCTCTCTCTCTCTCTCTCTCTCTCTCTCTCTCTCTCTCCCAACAACACACAATAATCACAAATAACAAGCACACAGCACAGACCTCTTCCACATTCCTAAATATAGAGGCAGGAACCTTCACATCCAACACCCACACTACGACGCTCCCTTCTCCCGTCTACATATGGAGGCGGGGAGGGTCAAAATAGAACACTTTCCTCCCCACATGACTCGGAACCTAATTACACGTTGCCTCTGATCCCTATCGCACTGAGGCCAACAGAGACTGTACCATATAATACAACTGTTGCTGAACAGTTTCACAATGTGCTTTAATAACTGTGTGCGTGTGTGTGTGTGTGTGTGTGTGTGTGTGTGTGTGTGTGTGATTGCTATTATTGTGTTATGGAGAGAATTTTTCAATTGGAATGATCAGTTTCAAAGCTTTGTATACAATATGCATCACGCCTTTCCTTGTGTGTGTCTGCACACACACACACACACACACACACACACTTTTTTTTTGTATCAAGAAACCCCCCAAAAAATCCTTCATTTCATAAACATTCCAGGAATTTAAAATCTAAGACCGGTTTTCAAACTAGTTTGCCCCATTTTGGCCCGTTAACAAGTCATATCCACACGAAAAAAAGAAAATGCATATCAAAGTAGTCTCTCATCATACCATCAACACAATGATAAACAGGTACAGGAATTTCGCACGCATCGCCATACAACACCGAGCAAGCCCATGTGCGTGGGTATCCACCACCGCGATTGATGGCGACGTAACGTGTGGTAAAATGAGGGAACTTCTTATCATCGCCACACCGCACCTTGATTAGACCGGCGTACCTGAAATTATGTTGACATCCACCTCGGTGAATTAGCAGCTAATTTAACTTTCCAGGCAAGCGCCGTAACCACCGTGTAATTACTGGGGGACCCCCCAAAACCCGTCCTTTTTAAACTACGTTCTTTTAAATCACGTGACGTAATGGATAGGCTCCTAAGCGGGAGACGAAGCTGTTAAGCGTGTCCTGTCATGTGTTTTTCTAGTTCCATACGACTTTCACGAGAGACTCCAGCCACTCTCTATTCTACTAAAAGGCTCTGTCCGAATCACGGTTTTTAGCTGACTTTACGACACATCTGGACGAGGCATCAGATAACAAACCTTCACCTCTGGTATTCTAGATATGGCTGTAAAATTCTATGTAAATGGATATAAAATGTAATTTTTCGTGTAATCTACATGTATTTGGTCTGAATTGAAAAACTGAATACCAGATATTGATACTGTATACCGTAAATTATAAGAAAAAAAATCAACATAGTTGTTTATGCAAAAAGATGAATAGGTTATTTAATATTTCTACTTTCCTCCCCGGTGAAATGAGTCATTTCCTCCACTTTTATCTATAAGTCTCGCCATAATTATTACACCACCGTGGTGTAGGGGGGTTAGAGCTGCTAACATTTAATGACCTAGGTTCGATCCCCATCCTAGGCAACTGACAAACCAAAGCCCAACAAGGTCCTCTTCCTTCCCATAGTTGGGAACTAAAATAGTTAACTTCAGTCCTCAGTTAAAACACCACAGCTGTGATAGGCTGGCCAGCCGATACCTTATAAATTATCCGTCTCGAGATTCCCCAAGGACGTGACCCACGATTGGAGACATGGCCCTCACAAACAGGCCTTAATGAGGCGCACTAGGAATGTCCATGTCCGGAGAAAAAGCCTACAACTAGACAGCTATAAAACATAATGAGACTTAGAATCATAATACCTCTTCAAAAAAAAAAAGTATGGACGACTAAGTCATTCTTCGGTGCAGCGGGAAATGAATTATTGACAGGTTTATCCTGGTCTCTGCCCTTCAACCCCCTAATTTATGAATTACTGTCTATATGCTTTACTGATCGTCAGGTCACATTGTGTCCTGAGCGGTGGCGAGGTGCGTGGATGATTTAGGTGTGTGTGTGTGTGTGTGTGTGTGTGTGTGTGTGTGTGTGTGTGTGTGTGTCACATTAATTGGATACCTTTTCTGTGAGTGGTGTTCAGTGCACACCCAAGGGGTCTGAGGCGAGGGAAGGTGTACAAGAGCTCCCAAGAAGCGACTTTCAGTGTCTTGTTGTTGTTGTTATTGGAGGGGGGGGGGGGGGGCCGAGATTCCTTAACTTGACGCAAACTGACCAAATACATTCAAACGGGATGATATCGCCCAGCTAAAACCCGTCCCCTTTACGATGCCTCGTGAAGCGTGAGCAACAGCAATCTTTTCGACCGTGATTATTCATGAGGCACGGGGCCTCTGTGTTCTGAGAGGAGGGCGTTGTTCTGAGGAACCTCATCGATTTTCTGAGAGCACCCGCAGGTGATTACGTCGAAGTAAACACGGGTGACGGCTTCAGCGTGGCGGGGGCCCTCTGGGCTGGCTCGCTGCTCGTGACATTTTATTTATGGAGGATAATGTTGTGTTTCAGGGGGACGAATCGTAGTGGAAAGGAGGAAGAAGGAGGGAGGGAGGATGAAGGAGGGGAGGAAAGTAACAAGGAGAGGGGTAGGGAGAATGGTAGGAGTGTGCAAAACCGTATATTCATATATTTCCGGATTTTTTTTTTTCTTTTTATCCATCTTATTTTTTCTTCTCGTCGTGTCCCATCACTTCCACATTATTTACCTTACAGATTTTTCTTTTCTGATCACATCCCTCTCACTCCGCCGCACTCTCCACGCCTCCCGTCATCCATCTCTGTCTCTCATCCCTTATTCCTAATTCCATATTTCCTTTCTCTCTCTCTCTTTCTTTCCCGTAAGCTCTCATTTCGTTCCTTTCCTATAACATTTACCGATGTCCTCTCTCTCTCTCTCTCTCTCTCTCTCTCTCTCTCTCTCTCTCTCTCTCTCTCTCTCTCTCTCTCTCTCTCTCTCTCAAATCTAACCACAATCTAGAAATCATCTGCTGTTCTGTCCATCCTCCTCATGCTGCTTCGGTCCTCAACTTTTCCTTCACCAGGGTCCACCTCCTCTGTATGTCTCGTCATTTTGTAATTCCTATACTTAACTTATATCATATTTTCTCTCCCATCTCTCACATTTTCACCTTGCCTTTTGTTTCATACCTTCAAATAATCATATCCTTCTGTCTCTTCTCGTTCAATTACACAGTTTCTGTTCTTTCACTCATTTCGATTACCATCTCTCCTATTTTCATTCTTCGCGTATTTTGTTGAAGTTTCGTCCCCCTTTGCGCTGTATCTCCCCTTTTATCTAGATTACTATCTACCTCCTCCAGTTTAATCTCCCCCTGTTGCTTTTTCCACCCTATCAAAACTCGTTAAGCGAATGTAGGAGAAAATACTTTCTTCGCCAGTCGGGGGTCGATATCACTGTGAACATAACGCAAGTTTTCACGATCTTTTTTTGTAAGCTATCTTATTGCACCTCCTCCTTGCCTTCAGCAACCTTGTGTTGCCTCTTTATCAACTCAGGTAATCGTGTATATCTCTCTATTACCTTCAGCATTCTTATCTCACCTCTTTCTTAACTTAAGCAATCTTATCTCACTTCTTATACTACTTTAAGCACTTATATCTCATCATTATATCACTTTAAGCAATACATCATCTCACCTCTTTATTACTAACTTCAGCAATCATATCTCCCTCTTTATTACACCGCCGGACGACTCTACTTAGAGTGCAGTAAAACTCTGATAACGCTGAGGTGAGAGGCGAGCTAAGAGTGATGAGATCGAGAATGAATCGTGATGAGAGATAAGAAAACGGAGGGAGAGAGAGAGAGAGAGAGAGAGAGAGAGAGAGAGAGAGAGAGAGAGAGAGAGAGAGAGAGAGAGAGCTAATGATCCGATATAAGAGGGTGAGCGAGAAAAGGGTGCGAATGAAGAGGGGAAAGGGATGATAATGCAAAGGTTGATGGTAAGACGTAGTAAGGTGTGGGTGTTGAAAGTTATGGACCTCCCTGGTGTAAGGGTTAGCCATGCTGACCATGGGTCAGCTGGGGTGGAGCGCAAAGATTCGAATCCTAGTTGCAGGAGTCGTTCTATAGTCAACCAAGCTGTTCATCCTCTACTAAGATTTCGTTGATAAAATGGGTAACTGGTAATATATATATATATATATATATATATATATATATATATATATATATATATATATATATATGCGTGGTCTCCATGGTTGTTTAATTTGTTTATGGATGGGGTTGTTAGGGAGGTAAATGCAAGAGTTTTGGAGAGAGGGGCAAGTATGCACTCTGTTGTGGATGAGAGGGTTTGGGAAGCGAGTCAGTTGTTCGCTGATGATACAGCGCTGGTGGCCGATTCGTGTGAGAAACTGCAAAAGCTGGTGACAGTTTGGTAAAGTGTGTGAAAGAAGAAAGTTAAGAGTAAATGTGAATAAGATCAAGGTTATTAGGTACAGTAGGGTTGAGGGACAAGTCAATTGGGAGGTAGGTTTGAATGGAGAAAAACTGGAGGAAGTGAAATGTTTTAGATATCTGGGAGTGGATTTGGCAGCGGATGGAACCATGGAAGTGGAAGCGAGTCACAGGTGGGGGAGGGGGCGAAAGTTCTGGGAGCGTTGAAGAATGTGTGGACGGCTAGAACATTATTCTCGGAAAGCAAAAACGGGTATGTTTGAAAGAATAGTGTTTCCAACAATGTTATATGGTTGCGAGGAGTGGGCTATAGATAGGGTTGTGCGTAGGAGGGTGGATGTGTTGGAAATGAGATGTTTGAGGACAATATGTGGTGTGAGGTGGTTTGATCGAGTAAGTAATGAAAGAGTAAGAGAGATGTGTGGATGAGAGAGCAGAAGAGGGTGTATTGAAATGGTTTGGTCACATGGACAGAATGAGTGAGGACTGACAAAGAGGATATATGTGTCAGAGGTGAAGGGAACGAGGAGAAGTGGGAGGCCAAATTGGAGGTGGAAGGATAGAGTGAAAAAGATTTTCAGTGATCGTGGCCTGAACATGCAGGAGGGTGAAAGACGTGCAAGAAAGAGAGTGAATTGGAACGATGTGGTATACCGGGGTCGTCGTGCTGTTAACGGACTGAATCAAGGCATGTGAAGCGTCTGGGGTAAACCATAGAAAGTCTTGTGGGGCCTGGATGTGGAAAGGGAGCTGTGGTTTCGGTGAATTATACATGACAGAGTCTGAGTGTGAACGAATGTGGCCTTTGTTGTCTTTTCTAGCGCTACCTCGCTCGTGTGCGGGAAAGGGGGTGTCATTTCTCGTGTGACGGGGTGAATAAAGACAGCAAGTATGAATTATGTACATGTGCATATATGTATATGAGTGTATGTATATATGTGTATATGTTGAAGTGTATAGGTATGTATATGTGCGTGTGTGGACGTGTATTTATATACATGTGTATGTGGGTGGGTTGGGCCATTCTTTCTTCTCTTTCCTTGCGCTGCCTTGCTAACGCGGGGGACAGTGACAAAGTATAAATATATATATATATATATATATATATATATATATATATATATATATATATATATCCAGTTGCCTGTGTTGTCTCATTACTATGAAACATGAAACTTTGAATAAGAAGGTTAGGAAGCCTAAAGGGAAGACAGATTGAAAAAGGAAGAACATATGAGCAAAGGGAATGGTAGGTTGAATCAAGGGCAGAGAGAGAGAGAGAGAGAGAGAGAGAGAGAGAGAGAGAGAGAGAGAGAGAGAGAGAGAGAGTCAGTGAAGGACAGGAAGAAGGGAAGTGTAAGCATATTGATCTATCGAGTCTTATTAACGTAAGGACGTGTGATGGGAAAGTAAGGTCAGATGGTCAAGGGAAGGAAGATTAGCTTCTAGGTAAAGTAGGAAGAGGGAAGGCTTGAGTAAGGCAATCTTGAAGTGAAGGACAGATGGAGCGAGGGGATGATTGTGCGAGGCATGGATAAAGAGAAAAAGATGTAGAAAAGTAAGGGATTGGTGAGAGGAGGGTGGAATGGAAGAAAGGAGCGAGATAAGACGAACCATGAATGGCAATCAGGAAACAAAGATCAAAAGAAATAGAGAAAAGGCGGTTCAGAAATATGAAACAGATAAGCCAGACGTATACAGAATCCCAGTAAGAATCCTGCCCTGAGATCGTAAAGAGAGAGAGAGAACTGGATAAAACAACACGCAACAAAAAATAAAATTCAAATTAATGAAAAGCGAGAGGAAAGAACACAATTATGCGAGATAGCTCCCGAGGCTATCTCAAAAAGAAGAGGAGGAAGAGGAGGATCGCGTACACAGAGACCCCCTCACCCCCCTAATCTGGCTTTCATGATAAAGAAAAGAAAGATATCCAGTATATTTTGATTTCAAAGAGCGTCCCTTCCCCACACGGCTTTGATGTGATATCCAGATGAACTAGTGCATCAAGAAAGTTATTGCCCATATTTTCTGGCACGGGTTATAACTTCGTTCACATGGCCAATATATATCCTTGTGTACGTGTGTGCGCGCGAGAGACCCATTGACCACGTCCTCCAGACAGACACTGAGTGTAAGCCCTTCACACACACACACACACACACACACACACACACGACAGCCCTTAAAGCCACAAGCAGAACACTCGACACCCGCATTTTAGGATTTCCAGGATGGCTAAATATAGTCAATTCTGCAATAGTAGTAACGCGTTTGTAACACACACACACACACACACACACACACACACACATGCCGATACATCTGAACAGAACTTCTGAATCTATACTACGAATATATTACACGGCGAAGAACAAATATAATGCGGTGGGGAGCTTAAAAAAAAAAAAAGAAAAAAAAAACTTCCTCACACTCGACAAGAGTGAGATAAAGGGACCTCCACCCTCTTACATCGATGTATAAATAATAAGAAAGTCAAGTAAAAACGTCAAGTAGCCACACCCGCCCTCTGCCACACTCGATCCAACTCGTCCATTGATTCCCGTGAACACTAGCACAATAGCAAGTTCTTTGAGGGTTCCCGACTTATGGGCAGAAAATAAATTTCAGATTTTCGGAGACGATTACACCGGGTTTGTCTTTTAAATCTTTCACTCACGTAATTTATTCATAATTACCGCAGGACCAAATCTGGCGAAGATTCCTGGTGTTACCCAGGACCTTTCTTTAAGGTTCCTGTGTCCCAGTGCTACGCAACTGCCAGCAGCAGGGTAATGTAGACTCATTTGGTAATGTAGACTGCACTACTCCCAGTGATAAAGCCTGGCACAAAAGTCACTTTTCACTTGCGGTGGAAAACCTCTAAAAGGCGAAGTCTGGCAACTTTTGAATATAACTATATATATATATATATATATATATATATATATATATATATATATATATATATATATATATACACACACATATCCCTGGGGATAGGGGAGAAAGAATACTTCCCACGTGTTCCCTGCGTGTCGTAGAAGGCGACTAAAAGGGGAGGGAGCGGGTGGCTGGAAATCCTCCCCTCTCGTTTTTTTTTTTTTTTTTTAATTTTCCAAAAGAAGGAACAGAGAAGGGGGCCAGGTGAGGATATTCCCTCAAAGGCCCAGTCCTCTGTTCTTAACGCTACCTCGCTAACGCGGGACATGGCGAATAGTATGAAAGAAAGATAGATATATATATATATATATATATATATATATATATATATATATAAACCCGATATTGCCGAACTACGTCGGCATGAGGTTACACTAAGTGAACAGTCACCTTTGGCGAGGCTAAACCATCGCCAGTTGACGAAAGGCTGTAAGATCTCATCAAAGAAGCTCACGCGTCAAAGGGTTCCATCCTGTCCCTGCCTTTGACCGTAGCGCAGCCATGGGGATGCTGGAGCCTGTTGAGGAATACGGAACCTTCAACTTCGAAATACATTCATATCACTTTATTCTGTCGATTTATATATTCTAGATATGAAGGACAACGTCCAGTAAGTTTGCTTGATAGTATATGCCTAACTGATTTCTCTATGTATAATAGCCTTCCATACCTAATTATAACTTCGTTTTATTCATTACGTTTTTCCGTCTTTATGTTGGTCATTCTAAAGATAACCTTGTGAATCACTGATCCTAACTTTGTAATTATGGCCTTATTGTGTTAGGGACCTTAAGTATCCCAGCCTGTTTTAGTGAAAAATGAATTAAACTGGTGAAACTAAAAACGAGAATGAAGATACGCGATAAATGAGAGAAATGGAAGAATAAGAACTTGGAGCCAGATTCTTTTCAGGTGGCAAATATATAGTCTTACAATATCAGTTATCGACAGTAATTTTGGTGTATGGTAATCTATACAGCAGCAAAACTGTGGCATCTTGTTATCAGCAGCTCGCCTTTAGGTAACTCCAGCTGCTGTTGAACCAATGTCTTACCATCACATTTGACTAAATGATTCTGCGACTGAATTCCGTCAGCGAGTGGTGATTCTCCTCACTTTGACTTCGATTAGGAGCAATGCCAAAAGGATCTCCTCTGAACTATCGAACTTCAAAATCCTTGGGATATTCATGGGACCCACTCGTAAAATCTTATATACGAACCCGAAACGTTCGAAGACCATTAAGGCAGCGAATCACTTCAACTTTGTGAGACACTTGAAGCATAATGTGTGGCCGGAAAACCTCTAAACCAAGCTGAAAGTGAGATCAGACTCTCTACCTGCAATGGCTTCGTTCCTAGTGTGTGCGTCTTTTAAGAACCACTTTGACTCCGATTTCTAAACTTTGAGGCCTCGTATGTTGTCCAGGAACCTAATAATTCCGACCTCAAACCTAATAATACGGACTTTGAACCTAATACAGAAAAACAAATCTGTTTCTGTGGAATTTATAAACCTGATCCTAAACTAACCACGACCTTGATCATATGGACAGAGGCACCAAACGTAGACACAACTCGAGACCCGATCAATACAAAGTTCGATCCCTCATTCAACAGTTCCTTGACCTTCACCTGACGTTCTTCATTAGCCCGTAAAACCCACTGTATGGAACTCTTACAGCCCCTTTGTTCCCATCACATTAGGACCATTACATAGATTCCGATAATCTATCTAATTACAAAGTTTGTCCCGATCGAAACGATGGGTCGCGTTCTGGCCAGACTGAAAAACTGTTGTTGCAGAGGGGGTTGTAACACAATTTCAAAATGGGTTGTAAAGTTGTAGTTGATAGAATAATAAGTTGTTTGGAAAAGAACAAAGACTTTTTTTTTTTGTATCTGGCCTGAATCGTTGTTCGAAATGCACTGAAGTGTTTCAAATCTATTGAAGCATTACTCCAAACGTGCTGAAACGTTTTTTCATATGGAGTGAAACGTTTTTTTTGTAGCTTGCATAAAACACTTCAAAATGAACTAAAATATTGCTCCAAATGCACGAAGCGTTGTTCCAAATGGATTGAAACGTTTTTCCACATGGACTGCAACGCTGTCCAAAACTGACCGAGCAGCTGTTCTAAATGAACTAAAACTTTGTTCGAGACAGATGGAAACTTTGCCCTTGATGGCTTTAAACTCTGATTATAACAGATATGGAACGATGTTCCATATGGAATGATCGTCTTGTCTCGGTAGAAAGATAAACGTTATTATACTTGAATCAAAACGTCGCTCTGGGTAGACTGAAACAGTCGCAATTAGATAAAAAGAAAAAAAAGTTGCGACAAACGGAACGAAACTTTTTCTAATTACGTAGACTTCAACGATGCTGTAAATAGAAAGAAAACTTTTACTAACTGGACTAATTATTCTTATGAATATAGACATCTTTCTAGGCTGACTGACGAACGTTTTTCAGACCGAGTGTAACGTTGTTTAGACTGAAACGTTGTTTGGATGGATCTAACTTCGAATTCTCAACGAAGTGAAAATTTGCTCTAGCAAAGAACCGCTTTTTTCTCCCCCTCAGCTGAACCGAAGAGTTCCGTCAAGATCACTGGGACCATCAGTGTCCCTAACTGGACTGGAACGCCTACCCAACTCCCTAAAACGATCCAAATGGTCTATAAGACGGTTCGAAACCAACTGGAAGGGCAGGTCTAAACAGACGGTAATAGACTAAAATCATTTGTCTCACTGAAATACTGTCACACCTAAAATGAAACATTCTAAATATATATATATAAAAGAATTATGTGCATCATCCAGAATATTAAAGCTGTTTTGCTGGATCTTTTTTTAAATATATATATATATATATATATATATATATATATATATATATATATATATATATATATAATTAGAGCATCTGTTTAATAATGAACTTTGCCCTACGGTTCTTGTCATTGTTAAGCTTGAATCTAAAAGTAATCATGAGTGTTAGATTCTGTAATGGAAAAAAAAAAAACTGAAAAAGGTTTGTCTCATCCAGAAATTACGTTAATTACTTGCAACAACCCTAACTGCCAGAGCATTTGAATATTCTATTTATTTATGTGAGTGTATGCTCAATTTGTGCCGGGAATATCGGTTCGACACCCTGTATGGTAATGGATCAACTGATGGTGATTCGTTATCGTCAGATAGAGAGAGAGATACATAGACCCAAGGTCAAAGCGAAGTGGTCTGGCTTTAACACAAATTAAAAAATATATATAATGCAGCCCCCTTAAAAGTTGTGGGAGAAAAAGAACAGCTTCAGCCTCACGACTTAGCATGACTATGTAATCACTGCTGATGATGAGGAATGATGGAGAAATTCTCTCTTCCAATGCTTAAAGCAATTGACTCGGGTTAATCAATGTTGGTACGTTACCGCAGCATGGTCAGGGAGAGTTCAGTAGCTGAGGTGACATAATACACATCTACGTTATGATTGACTAATTATTCAATACCGTAAAGTGACAAGTGATGATCAAACTTAATCTCTTTGAAGATATTAAGAGTGTTGCTCTGAGCAACCTGTTCTGGGAGCCTATTCCACGCACTAACAATAGTGTCGCTCGTCAAGAAATATTTCTTACAGTCCAGAGTAACTCGGCGACCTCAACGATTCAGTCCATTTCCTCTACTTGGTAGTACTGGCGCTACCGTAAAAAGATTTTTCAATATCGACGTTGTTGTATTCTTAAATTTAAAGTATTTTATAACATTCTATTAACTCGCCTTGGAGACGCCACTCGGTAATTCTCTCAATATCTCCACATATGGCTCGTTAGGCAAGGAAGAAATCAAATTAAGTTGCTCTTCGCTGTGGTGCTTCCAATTTGAGAATATCATTGTTTAAATGAGAGAGAGAGAGAGAGAGAGAGAGAGAGAGAGAGAGAGAGAGAGAGAGAGAGAGAGAGAGAGAGAGAGAGAGAAGCGGAGAAAGTAATGAAACAGAAATAGGAAAAAAGAATATGATTAATGAGACATTAAAAATCTTTGTTCTCTTCGTAAATGGATATGTATATCTATATTGGCTTATCAGTATCACATAACACAATTATGAAGATTATTAGAAACTGTTCGATTTGATAAAAACAAATTAATTATAATATGAAATCATATCCGGAAAAATTTTTATAGCTCAAGGTAAAAACTCGACAGCTAATTGCGCTTAAAATGTAAAGTTACAATTAAATCTAATTAGATAGCTTTATAAAAAAAAAAAAAAAAAAGAGGAAATGCCTCCCTAATGTAAAACACACCATAATGTTAATTTTTTCAATACAAAATTATATATATATATATATATATATATATATATATATATATATATATATATATATATATATATATATATATATTGCATGACGTACCTTTTACTTATTTACCGCCAATGTATATTCTTCCTCAAAATATTCAATATAAATGCAAAAAAGCTTACAAAAGCATCCAAAACGCTGGTTTTCATCAAATCAGAATTTCAACCAAAAATATATTTCACTTTCGAGTCTTAAAGAATGAAAATTATTCACCTTTACAAGCAATATATGTATATATATATATATATATATATATATATATATATATATATATATGGCAAGCGATCGAATATAGGTCAAATAGAGGATTATATTCCGTGGAATATACATATTTGCCTATCCGGGGAAACTCCTACACATTGAGAGAAAAAGAGTATTAATTTTTACCTGTGATTCCCGTTTCGAAATTTTGCCTTGTGTCAAGGCTAGCGCGTAGCGATAAGCGCATACGAAAGAGTTTTACACACAGTTACATAAATACACAAGCTACCCAGACCCATGATTGAAGCAAGGTGGCCATAACGACTGAAAAAGATGCAGTCCCCTTTAAATGGAATGGAGATAAAGGATAGTAAAGCAGAGTTCGGAGAGAGAGAGATTGAGAGAGAGAGAGAGAGATTGAGAGAGAGAGAGAGAGATTGAGAGAGAGAGAGAGAGATTGAGAGAGAGAGAGAGAGAGAGAGAGAGAGAGAGAGAGAGAGAGAGAGAGAGAGAGAGAGAGAAATAGGGGGAATATACTCTATAAAATGAACCCTTGTGTCTGTAACAATATGTTACTTAGCGTGTAATCAACTTTCCGCTCACTTGAACCTCTGGCATATATAGTTCACATTTACTGCTTCCAATTCCTGTTTGCATATATAACGTATCGCGGTACAGGCTTTTGGAACACAATTATTTTCTTCGGTCGGCTGTGGGGAAATAAACGTATAATTAATATGTAGAATTTTTTTTTTTCAAATAGCAATACATAACATGAAAGGTTCTTTTTTTTTGTAAATTTCTTGCGTAAACATTTAATCTAATAACTGTGATGAGGTATACATACATCTGTATTCTCCAGGAACTATATATATATATATATATATATATATATATATATATATATATATATATATATATATATATATATAACGGGCATGTGGTGCATTATATATGACTACTAGACAATGGATGAGAGCAGATGCGGCCTTTCTTCGTCTTCTCCTATCGCTACCTCGCTAGCGCGGGGAACGGCGATCAAGTATGAACAAAAATGACAAGCATATATACATATACAATATAGACCAGCAGGACTACAATACACCAAGTACTTAGAACTATACAATGGACACCTTTCCATACACAGTCCTACACGGATGGGTAATGTTAAGAGGAACGCTTTCTACGTGTATACCATCACTCTGTTCAGAGCTGCTCATTAACTATGCCTAGTTATCAGTGCCGCTTCATTAAGATTAAATTACCACCTGTAGGGTAATAAATAAAGCCTAGCTTAATCACCTATTTTGGGAAATTGCTGGTAACATTTGATCAAACGTGACAAATGTTCACATAATAATGTTTCGTGAGATACATTCGTTTCATCACATATATATTTAATTCGTTAGTTCACTTACCCATTCCCTTATCTATATTATCAGTTCTTTTCATCAATTTACCTAACGTTATCATTATAAATCAATGTATTATTTAGTTGTCTTCCCTGCTTACAGATGTAATAAATAATATGTGTGTATCCAGAAAAGAGCGTGCACATCTCTTCCAATGTAACATCACACCACAGTTTCTCTATATTTCATTTTACAACACACAAAACCCCTCTGGTTATACCTTTCAACAAGAAACGGCTTGTTAATTTCATCATGTTGAAATGCATTGCACAATCCCCGTGGAAAAAAAAAAAGTGTTTTGAAAAACAAAACATAGGCAAGGGAATATGCTATACTGAAAGGCGATTACTTGCAGGGTTTTGCTGAGCATTATGCTTACAACATAATGAATGTTAACGTTGTTTGAACCTGTGTAATTTAAGACCGCCTTGCTCTCTGGAGAGACAAGATACCATCAAAATATTTCAACGCCATTAACTCAAGGAAAAAAAAAAGAGAATGGCTGGCTTGCCGGAAGATATTCTCAACTCTAATTAGTTTTACTCTTGTACGGTGTTAATTCTAGTAATATGTTCATTCAAGGAGGATGTTTGTTTTCGTAGAATGTTCGTTCTACCTTGCTGGTGGTCAGGGGAAGGAAGGCTACTTATCACCCATCGTAAAGTAGCAAGAGACATTTGAGTTCAAGTCTCTCATCGTCTTCCCCACCAAAGTCTCTCTCACCTTGTCTAAGGTCACATGCAATCACGCCACACAGTCTCTTAGTCTCCCACAGTCTTTCACTGTCTCCCCGTCTTCCTAACTGCAGGTACTGAGTGGGGTGTTAGTCCTTGAATTAAAGGAACAAGTTGCCGACTTACACTCACACAGGAAAACATATACAGTGAGAAAAAGTTTAGATATAAGTACACACACACACACACACACACACGCGCGCGCGCGCATCTATTACCAGAGTAGAAAATCACCTGTATGCAAGACAAAGAGTATGTGGTGTGGAAACATTCAGCAAACTATTCGCAGTGTATATCTGTCCATAACTAAAACATGCTTCTCAGAGTTTGGTCACCACACTTGATTAAGAGTACTAGGTTACAGGGAAAGTTTACTAAGTCTTAAGTTTGTCTACCTCTGAAAGGAGAGTGGAGTGTTGGGTAACCTCATCTCAACTTTTATGTTATTAGACCATTTCAGTGACGTAAACAGAGAGATCGGGTTTTCGAAAGATGCAAGTCTAGAACAACCAGATGTCATACCATGATATTGAGCAAGAAACTTGTCGAAAAAGATGTACAGTTTTACACTTACAGTAAACGTACAGTGGATGAATGGAATATACCGAGTTATGAGGTTGTAAATGAGGACAGCACACTTGAATCAAAGAAAGATACTGTAAATAACAGAAAAAGTTCAAAAGATGGAATCCCACGAGTGGGGAACTCCTTCCCAATAGAGTACAAATGGGCAATTATAAATTGGTAATCATACAAACAGACAATAAAAAAAGAAATAAGACAAGAGTCAAGAGGCAAAATGGGGAAAGAGACATGACAAAAATTATTTCTTTATAACTGGATCCACTAAGTAGATCAACTACCACTGTTAGACCTTTGTGGAGAGGAACATTAGATTTTCCCGCGGTAGTAAAAATCACACCACAGGCAGAACTTTCTCCCCATTAATGGTTATAGAATCAACTCCACAGTCTTGAGAAAGGTCACTGTCAAACAGAGAGAGAGAGACATCTTCCCTTCAATTTTTACTTTATCATTCTCTTTCCTTTCACTGACTACACTCATGTAACTATACGACTTCACATAACTGTCATTCTCTCTCTCTCTCTCTCTCTCTCTCTCTCTCTCTCTCTCTCTCTCTCTCTCTCTCTCTCTCTCTCTCACACACACACACACACACACACACACGATAAGACGGGTCCCCTCCGTGGCATATTCACTGCACTACCGAAACGTATGTGCATAATCAACCATCCACAATAGGCACTATGTTAATGAGCACTTCTCCGACATCTGTTTACCCAAATCTTACATAGATATATACAGCAATGGTCCTCTTACGTGATGTGAATACATAAACACAACGTGGAAGACCTCTTGAGGATTCTCGACTCTTTCCCCCATCTTATTATACTTCACTTATTCATAACTGTTCGCAAAGGCAATCACAATGCTCTCAGTATGCGCAAAATTCCTGTTAGTATACGCAAAATGTTGTCCTCCACTAGAAAACAGGGGCCAGATGTGGAACAAGGATGTGAAGTATATGGTCTACAATCACTGCCATGGATTTTACGGTCTTGCGCTTGGCGTCTTCAGTTTCTACCATATCTTAGGTCTTTCAGGTTAGTGAAAATACTATGATTTCATCCGAGACGCTATGTTTAGAACTTTATTTTTTCTATTTCTAATACTGGGTGTAGTTACAAAGTCATCCTAGACTTCTGACGAAAGACTGAAAAGCTACATCACAAATCCCGAAATTACAACACTGAGGAGAGTTACTCAGATTCATCAGCGACGTTAATAATCAATGATCGAAAGAGAAAATGAGCTAGATTTTTAAGCAGGCATAAAGGGTTGGAAGCAGTGGATTCTTCAATTTGAAGATATTGTCATTTTCGGACCCAAGGGCACATGATTGAGGGTATATATCGGTAGAAACCAACCCCAAAAACAGTTTACCAGTCTCACTGGGCTTTTGTGTCCTGTACAAGGCACAGCAACTCATGCTAAAACACTTCCATTTGCACAGTCAGGCAAAAACTTCTCTGGGTGTCGGCTGGAGTCGAGGCACAAAGGCGTCAGGCACCTCCAAGCAAATGGGGACATTAACTAATTAGTCCGCTAATAGTCCATCTAAATAGCCTTAATCACGCCCCCCGCAGCTTTTCCTCTCTCTCTCTCTCTCTCTCTCTCTCTCTCTCTCTCTCTCTCTCTCTCTCTCTCTCTCTCTCTCTCTCTATCACAGTGTCAAACCAACGCTAACAAGGGAGCGTACACAACATATGCAACATGCATAACATTTTTTTTTCCCCACCCAGTTAACTCAGATGATGTAAAACGCCATTCATCACAGTCACAACAAATACTGACAGACCCCACTTAGCCACCTGCTTTGGAGGATACGCACCTCCCACTTACACGATTCATTTCGACCACCTACTGCAGGGGCATCCACACCTACCTGGCTCAGGCTAGGGTATATTACAGATAGATAAGGTATACAGATAGATAGATATACAACATTAATGTGATGGCCTTGATAAAGGTCTAAGTTGCCCGTGCTGTCTTAGCTAAAAAAAAAAAGAAAAAGTTGCAAGATTTGAACAATCATTTAGGGTAACCATGGAAAGAGTTTTCGTTACGGCGACTTGGTTTGTTCAGTACAGTGACATCAAACGTTGAAGTGCGACTCTCAAGTACACTAAGGGCAAGAAACCAGCTTCCTGGTGATTTGACGAGCCAAGTGTGGTGAAAGAAACGCGTTATTAACTTCTCTGGTGTAATATTGACGCGGGCTTAAGGGTATGACAAAATTCCTCGAACACGCGAGCACGACCTTGAGCAGGTGGGTACGATCTTCTGAGCACAGCGGAACGACAATACGATCCCTGGGTGGATATGATGGCCTGGCCTTTGGCCCAACCCTTAGTCACTGGGTCACAAATCGTACCACCATGTCCCCAAGAGTCGTCCCTTCATGCTTTAGGTCCGCATGATTCGTGTTATAAGATCGAACCGTTGTTCTCGTGCTTAATCTCTGTGTGTCACGATATTTACGACCCCCCTTTTAAATAATAAACTGGGAAAAAAAAGAAGTTATGTCGCAAGAAAATGCTCAACCTAAAACCATCCACGTCTGAACCTGAACCATGCGATGCGTTAGACACATGGAAGTCCAATAGCTAACCCCTCGAACAAAAACAGACCACCTATATATACCTTGGTGTCTTAAAACCTTCACAAAACACGAAAGAAGAGTTATATCCGAATGAAAACAGTTTGAATACGGCCATGAGTCCCACGAATGTTGACTTAATTCAATGAGAAAGCCGAACAGGATAAAACGATAATAGAGTGCTATTTTTTTTTATTCTTTTTTCTAGTTTTTTTTAGGGAGAAACTGAAGCAGTTCTTCGAAGCCACCACGATCCCAAGAATGGTGGTGGCTCTTCTCCTCTGCAGCTTCTGTCCTACGTCTCTCAAGATAAAGTCTGGTTCATTGATTCCTCTCTCTCTCTCTCTCTCTCTCTCTCTCTCTCTCTCTCTCTCTCTCTCTCTCTCTCTCTCTCTCCTCTCAGTATTCGATAGCTCGTGAGTGTGCCACGGATGCGGCTCAAAACAGTATCTGCTTACAATATTTCTACAATCTTTTTCAGACAAACCGCAAAGCAGTACGTGTCGACGATGCGCGTTGGGAGTCGAACGTGAGAGGTGGCGTACTTCGACACACACACACACACACACACACACACACACACATTGATTGCAGTGTTTGTTGATGTCGGAAATCTACAACACAATAGCCCCTGAGACTGATGGTATTTAGGAAGCCCTCCGTTCTCTGAATCCATCATTTGTAGAGTCGGTCGAGTGACGGAGGAGATCCGTAAATGTAGCGAAGGTAAATGCCAGGTAAATCTAACAGTACAAAACATCTCACAATTCAACGAATACCATGGAAATGTAGCGGATTTATCGATCTATTATGCAAACGCCCCTTTGGAGTAAATCTATTTACACAGCTGATTCAATCAGGAAGTGAATACAACCACGAAGTCGTTCCAGTAGACGAACGAACGAATCTCTCCTTTAAACGGATGTTCCAGTTAAAAGAATATCCGTGACTCGAGGGGAATTAGTTGAAACGAACTGAAGAATGCAGCAAAGTACATCTATCATTCAAACGAATCGAGGTATATGACAAAGCGGATCTATTAGGCGTACGAATAGAAGACTATATTAAACCAGATCTATTAGTCTAACAAATATACCTTTAGAAAAAACTAAGAAACAACGTGGACTCAAAGGAAATATATATATATATATATATATATATATATATATATATATATATATATATATATATATATATATATATAATGACATAAGCAATAGGGTTAGACATGTCTACAGGCAGAAGTCTCTAGCGGTGTTGGAGGCGGCAATGACGTCCTCTTGCCGTACTTAGCTAAAGTTGCTAAAAATGAGCGAGGCTTCAACTTACAAGGTCCGCTCACCCACGCCAGCTCCGACACACAGTGAAAAACTCTAATCCGATCGCCTGGCGGGGACAATACCTAAGCGATCTCCGCGAATAACGAGGGGAAATATATATATATATATATATATATATATATATATATATATATATATATATATATATATATATATATATATATATATGCCAGTGGGTGAGGTAGAATGTCGTAGGGATAAAGTGTATCACTGAGTAAAACCGACATGGAGTCACTGAGAATGAAATGTCGTGTAGGAGGAAAAATGACATACGAGACTGTCCTGATTCGCCAAGGAGGAAAAATGATACAGATGAGAGATATTGTCTTGGTCGGAAAACTACAGCAACATCCACAGGTCAAATCATGTGAAAATATTAGAAAAAAAGAAAATCAAAGATTAAAAAAGAAAAAGACGGTACAAATGTTGGTTAAGGGACGACTCTGTACGAAGAGAGAGAACGTTACACGAGGGAAAAATGCGATCCAACCAGAATACCCTGCAGGGAATATGACAAATAACGCAAATACGAAGGGGGGAAAACCATACTGTTCCACAGAGGAAAATATCACACTAGGAAAAATGGGCTATATTAGAAAGTGTCAAAGGGGTAAAAAATAAATATTCGAGACTTAGGTTCGAAGGTTCGTTCAGTGACGGACTAGTTCTGCTTCTGAACCAACCATGGGTTTCTCTCAAACGTTGGGTTCATGAACTTCTGCCACAACCTTTGGCCTGTTCTGCTTTTGTGCTCCAAGGATCATACAGTCGTGCTCAAGGGTTGTCCTTGGAAGGGTTTTGACGTCGCGTTCATGGACGTGCTCAGGGTTAAGGTCATGATTTCCGTACAAACTGTTTCTGTGAACAAGATGTGTTCATGAAATTCTAGAAATGAAAGACATCCGTCAACAGGACGAGACTATCAAAGAAAACATATATTATAAAAAACGTGATGTAGTCCAGGGGTAAGAGAAAACGAAAGCGCCTAAACTATGGGTAACTTATATAAAGATCTCTCATATCAGAATTTGACCGAAACGTAATTCTTCATGGATAATGAGGACTGGTTTAATGATAAGGAGAGTGGACCACGACTTCTGACAACGACAGAAGGATCTAGCTGTAAAGAAAATTTTCAAGTCATGAGACAAGTCACGTTCCATATTGAACATTCTTTTAACAAGGAGGCCATAATTCAGCAGGCATAATCCACAATGGAGGCCATAATTCAGGCATAATCCACAATGGAGGCCATAATTCAGGCATAATCCACAATGGAGGCCATAATTCAGCAGGCATAATCCACAATGGAGACCATAATACAGGCATAATCCGAAATGGAGTAATGTAACTTATGCTATGCAGTTTGGTGCGTGTGAACCGACCCGAAAGGGCCAAAGGGTCAGGTCGAATAAACCCTCGACGTATAAGGCATGAATCCCGACGATGAACAAGACGACACGGCAAGGTACGACAAAGATGAACACAACGATCCCCAACTTTCTGCTGCGCTACGACGGCCACGCAACTCGTACGTCAGTCAGTCATCCCACAGTGCTTATCGTAATCCCTTACCAAACCATAATACCTCGCAATCGAAAGCCCAAGACTAATATTAAAGATTATCCTTCTTAACATTGCCTTCGATAAATAACGTAATAGTAAACAAAATACAACACACAGGGGTTATGGAGTCTTGAACACAACAAAGTCTTTCTGGGACAGTGTGATAAATCAGGAGGAGGAGATGAAAGAGAAAATCTAAACAAAAAGATAAGAATTGAGATGGGGGAAGAAATCTAACACCTCCAGAGAGCGAATTGCACAGGAGCCTCAGGCAATGCCCCTGGCGAACACCTTATTACTTTCGACTGTGCGAAGTAATTGAATTACTCCTCGTCTGTCCTTAGTCGCAAAGCAACGCCGTTATTAAAGTCTTAATTTAGCTTCTGTTGAGCAAGCCTCTGTATGTTTACTTAAGAAGCAACAGGACACTGCTGCAGTAAATGTAAAACAAGTTACGAATGGCTTGACGTGTGTATATATCTCTCTCTCTCGGTGTTAATATCCCACGTAGCTAAAAAGATTTTTTTCGTCTTATGCGACTTGAGCCGCAACACATTAATTAAGGCCGCAAGATGTCACCTGGTGTGACAAAGTAAATGGGAAAGAAAGTTGATATATATTTTCATAATTTTTGTCGGTATCAATTAGAGGACCAGAGTTCCTCCCCCCAACCGACCCAAAGCTTAGACTAGAAATAAATACACGAACCAAGTTTTACCCCGTCCACACAACTTTCCTACTAAATCATAATGTTTTCCTGTAGCCGAGATTAGTAGTGCCTTTTATTTGTGGACAAAGGCTTCAGTTATGGTCAGGAAATTCCTCAAGGCAGATAACCGAGGATGACAAATGGGTTCAATATCTCATCACCATAGATGCTCGTAATGGATCCATATAACTCCACGAGTCTTAAACACAGGCACACGTATGTTTACAAACTAATATCGAAAGCTTACAGGCACCTGTTCATGACGCAAACAATAAATAAGCAATCTACTGAACTATGTGAAAACAATACGCCACAGAGTGAGAATAAGCTAACACAAATGTACTGAAATGTTATGTATCAATTACGTTAAAAAAGTAACACTGAAATGAAGGAGAAAGCTTGAGGAAGAGTCGCCAAAGCAGAAGTAGCAGGAGAACAGTCTTCTTACCCCGAAGGTTGTGGTTCTGTTTATGCTATGGTAAGATGAGCACTGGTCAGCCCTAAGGTATTATAACATAGAACGAAGATCAAGAGAAACAAAGCTAGAGGTTATCACGTCAATGGAACAAAATGGCAAGTAAAACCCAGTGCGGGAAACTCAGCAAGCTCAGGCCACATCAACTGATCGAGCCCAAAAGTAAAATTATCAACGGGGGAAGAAAATGATCAGATGAGGCAAAGAATCACGTAGGTAAGCTAACATTCCCATGGTCAGTCACAGAAGCTGAGCGGATGGCACCATACGTCAAGCTAAGATAAAAACCATTTAACATGAAGTACAAATAAGAAACAACTGAATATAAAAAGGGTATGCTAATACCGCGGAGCGTTACCGTTGCCCCTGCGGGCACCCTTTTGCGTTCTACATGCGTTGCTCGACGTCTCGAATGGCATTCAATAACTATGTTGATATCAATCCACAAGAGCTTCAACAGGCCCCTTGCAGGGAAGGGATGTAACTGTTCACGGGTGGGTTGACGAGGTGGAGATGCTCGTGATACATCTGGAGCTGTGGGGAGGGAAATGGAAGAGATAGACCGGAAGTCTGATATGTCTAAAACACTCGCTGTACAATTGGATCTCGGTAATACTCCAGGGCAGGTTGTCAGTTCTGAGACAGGGGGACAGAATCTATTCCTCGCAGAATGGCGTACAGACCTAATTTCCCGACCTGTCAAAGCTTAACTTCAACCTTTTCAGAAATCCAATTGGGGATGATACTACATCTTCTAAAGATGGCATCGAAGACAGAATTCATCGATCTCCTCACAACTCCCAACTTCAACGCCCAGTTGATATAGCGTCCGACGGGGGATCTCCTCGGGACTATGTCGCAGAAGGACGGATCCTCAGCCTCAGGTTACGGACGCCACTTATTCAGATCTGTTACTCCTTCCTGCCTCCCACTTGTGTAAGACTGGAATTTCCAGCCTTCTTGTCCACTGACGAAGATAGCAGCAACGGCGTAAGGATTACGAGGTTTTCAAAGCAAAGACAGCATCAAGGATGTCTCCGCTTGTAGAGTAATGGCAGCATCAAGAACGTCTCTGCTTGTAAAACAAAGACAGCACCAAGGACGTCTCCGCTTGTAGAGCAAAGGCAGTACCAAGGACGCTTCCGCTTGTAAACCAAAGATAGCACTACGAATGTCTCCGCTTGCAGAGCAAAGACAGCATCAACAGACGTTTCCGCCTGTAGACCAAAGGCAGCCCTGAGGGTATCACGGCTTCTAGAACACAAAAGCACCGAGGACGTCTTGGCTTGTATAGCCAAATAGCAGTGTTAAGAATGTCATGGCTTGTAGAGCAAAAACCGTAACCCTTTTCATTGAAGATGTCTTTCTTTTCTGCAGGGTTTTGCTACATCTTTGTTGCGAGTTAAAGCGAGTGTAACAATTACATAAAACGATTCTATATGAATAAACTCATTATGTTTTCATTTCCTCCCTCGGGTTTAATAAGGATACGACTGTAATACAGAAGTAGGGCAGAATTTTCAAGTATCCTTAAATGTTTTTCTTTCTAAACCTTTTGCATGTCAGTAAAAGGCTCAAAAACCCTGAACTTAAGGTAAACTACGTTGGGTTAACATGATAGCGAAAGGGGATTTCGACTGATTGACCAGGATTAGAGGAGATTTGAGAGTTCTGGAGATAACACTGGATTACATAGGATTCCAAGAGCAGTATGAGACTGGAGGGGATTCAGGATGCGCCTTTCGGTCGACAATTCAAATCTCCTCAAGTGAACACCTTCTGTTCCAGCCTCCAACGTACACCTCACCCCCCGACCCCTGGAACTGTAGGCTCAACAGAAACTATTACTCCAACCTGATATATGGCGGGTGATGCTTCGCAGGGTATACTGAGGTAACATTATTCCGTATGATGTACGATCCATGAAGTAATATCTTATAAGAATCTTTATGTGACATGTATCGATATTGGTCCCCTGAGATATTTTGTCCCCACCTTTTCCCCCCTAACCTCTGGCCCTTTTTCTTTACCCACCTTCAAACCTTAAACCTCTTCCCTTTGCTCTTTAGATCCCTCCCTTCTCCACACACAAAAGGCTGCTTACATGTCAGTGTGATGCTGGGCGTCATCATCACCATTAAGCTATCTCGCCCGTCTAGGTAGGTATATCATAGAGTAAACTGCCCCGGAGGCAGATATGGCCAGAGGAAAAAGCCCAAGTCCTTAATGCAAATGGAGTAACACTATAGACGTGGCAGGGTGGGTTACATCATAAGGGTAAGAGCAAGGGGGGCAAAACCACGACCTCTCCTGCTTATGGTGAAGTGAGAGTGTTTTTTTTAAGAAGGGCGTTCTTTACGAAGTCTATGCAGAGCAGATGGAGGATAAGAGCCTAATAATAAGGGGGAGAGGATAGCGGGTGTGTGTGTGTGTGTGTGTGTGTGTGTGTGTGTGTGTGTGTGTGTGTGTGTGTTTTGGGGATTATTTTTAAGTCAAAATAACGACACAGACGGACACAAGCGCGAATGCACACACACACACACACACACACACACACAAGCACACATCCACACATGTAAACCCTAAGTGCTCTTAACACAGCTTTCAGGATGGAACTGTAAAATTATCATAATACACCACCATGCAGAGAGGAAAGCCACTTAGGCTAATGTTCGAGGAAACACCTAAAAACGTATTTTCCAAGGCTTACATGCCTACCGTAGAGGAAAATAGCCATACAAGTTAATAAAAATGCAGTGGAGGATGACATGTGAGCATCGTGGAAAATTAACTTTCACACAGCACGAAGGGTGAAAATCTTCTGCAGGTTACTCAAAGGTAAAGCCTCATCTTAAGAGGCCAGTTGGCTAGATGTTAGCGGATGCTATTCTACCTATCAACCATCCCATTTACGTATCTCGTCAAAAGAGACCTGGCTTGGAGGTGGTAAAAAAGCGTGCTAAAGAAAAAAAAAAAAAAAGAGAAACAGAACAAAAGAACTGGGACAAGATATAGTCGAATCGTGGCTCTCGTATCTCTAAAAGTACGGAGACATTGGACACTCGGACTTTCCTGCAGAGAGAGAGAGAGAGAGAGAGAGAGAGAGAGAGAGAATATGAGACAGTAGCATCAACCCAGAGTCTTAGCGAGAACTACACGTCAAATATATGTCTCGGACCATAAGCGTCTTACAGGAGGACGAGTGAGGGGGAGAGCAATGGGGAAGAGGAGCACGTTGGGAAGTGAGACACACGTATAGACAGGGAAAGAGAGAGAGAGAGAGAGAGAGAGAGAGAGAGAGAGAGAGAGAGAGAGAGAGACAACTGATCGGTGAGGCTCCATTATCGTAACCTGATCACGTCTTCACTGAGCTTCAGGGAATGATCACAGATTGTTCCTCTCTCTCTCTCTCTCTCTCTCTCTCTCTCTCTCTCTCTCTCTCTCTCTCTCTCTCTCTCTCTCTCTCTCAGGTTAGTTCGAACAGGTGTCAACCGTTGGTTGTTTACTGTGGGTATGGGGACTTTCTTCACTACCCTACTATATCTTAGCTCCTGAAGAACAGCGGGACTTATCCTCGAGTACGATGACCTTTGACCCGATGCTTAAAGGTAAGGTCAAGGGCTAGGCCGGCATAGTCAATGGATCACATGTCTTGCTCAAGAGGTCGTACCATTATGCTCAACGATCGTCCAGTCACGCTCAAGGTTCGTAACGTCATGCTCAAGGGTCGTACCGTCATGCTCAAGGGTCGTACCGTCGTCCTCAAGGATCGTACTGTCGTGCTCATGGGTCGTACCGTCGTCCTCAAGGGCCGCACCGTTATGCTCAAGGGTCGTATTGTCGTGCTCAAGGGTCGTACTGTCGTGCTCAAGGGTAATACCATCATACTCAAAAGTCGTACCGTCGTGCTCAAGGGTTGTGCTATAACATGGATGCACAAAGCAGCGACACACACCTCAGGAACACAGGGAACAAAGAAAGATGGACACCTTAACTTTAAATGACTCGCTTAAGAGGGATTTCTGAAAATATTTTGACAGTATTTATACCTAGGAAGATCATCTTTCAATTATAAACTGGATGACATCGGAGCTTTTCATAAACGAATCTAATTTGCTCCAGTAATTTGTAACTTGACACGGCGCCCAATTTAAAAGTTACTTGTGTCTCTTTCGTCAAAACACGAGAATATTACTGTCGCCGCTCAGATCCTAAGGGGAACTGCAATTTGTGAACGTAGTTCCTACAAAACAGGAGAGACGGCGTGGTTAAAAGTAATACTGTAGATACGTTTAAGAACAGACTTTATGAGCACTTTGTTTCAGTTCCACGACTCGTGTTATCATAATTTGCGCCTCCGTAAGTCACAACACTTTGCAGATCATCTGTTTGAATTACCTGTATGCCGTTCAAATCTTACCCCACGTATGAGAGTTGTTATACCTTACAAAAAACTATTTTTTATGAAGATTCTACAGATTACGATGAATATCACTATGAATCATTGACCTAACCCTCAGCATAGGTACGGGGAATCTCGTGTAGTCCCTGAGGTGGAGCAGATAAAGAACTAAAGATACAGAAAAGCTTGAAGATCTTCGGCTATATTATAAACGTAAGAAAAAAAGAACTCCATCCTTCTAAACCAGTCATGCCCAGCCACTGCCATCAGCCTCGTTCTACTAACATCCATTTCCTTCACATTGTCTTTTTTTGTTTCAATTTCGTCGAATACAATAAAACATTTTGAACGTGATTTAACTTTTCAATTCATATAGCAATATCTAAAAATAGAGAGAAATGCGTGGGATGTATTGTCCGCTGTTCCTTAATACCAACCTCATTTCAATCTACGAATGGAACTTTTGATACGAACACCACGTACCATTAACGGTATACGTACCAACAGTTAGGATCCAATAACTTAACCGTAAGTCACGAAAGAATCGAAACAGTTCGACTGCCTTATGATAACATTCATTGACTTACGGCTACTGAAGGGTCTTAAAACCATCATACGTGCATATACTGGGTCTGTCTGGGTAGAATCCTTCCTCTAACCTGTTGCTACTGCTACGATTGCCATGTGCCCAGTATGAATGGCTAGGGTCCCAGCTCAGGAGCCAGACTGCATTCGAAGGAAGATGGTTCACCTACCGTAGAGTTATAGTGATGAGAAACTTAACGTAGGTTTTATCGAAAATGTTTCATTGTTGTCAGATACCAAGAGGAATGAAAACGGTTCCATGATCACTAAATACAGGTGCAAAGATGATCTGCTCTTCCATAGATACAATTTTCGCTCTTTCAAAAATTATGCCTTGCTGATAAGGATTAAAAAAAAAAAAAAGTATACCTGTTTAGCAGGAAGAAACATATAGAAAAGCCAGCAACATTTCCTATACTTCGGATTATAAACTTTGGGGACCTAAGTTTCTTTACGCGTCACAAGATGTTAGCCAAAATACATCTGAAAACGGATCACAAAATCTGAAGACTTGAATCTCGTACAAAACACGATTCATTTCCTTTTTTCAATACCGGGACTAGATTAGACAACATAACGTACACTACCTACCGCTGAAGTACTAAAAAAAAAAAAAAAAGCACATACAAACTTTGAAGCCACACACGCACGTATCCTTATCCAGCGTTCAGTGTGTAAGTGAAACGCGTAATTAACACACTCTTAAAAACTTTTTTACCCCTTTTTTTCATTTATACACTAAACCAATTCGTCAAGAGAGACCTACGTTCCTATATTCACATTAACCCTATGGCACTTCCACTGCATCCAATTCCCAAATCCTTCCTTTAACCTCTTAATCTGCAGTATTCCTGCTACATATCAGTTCTAATCATTTCCTCTATGGTCTACCTCCCTCTCCTATTTGTACCTTCGATTGTACTACTGTACATATCTTCACCACCAGCTCATCGTCTGGCAGGCGTCCTGCAGGACCATACCAACATCAAAGACTCATCTATTCCAATCACTTATTCACACCGCATCTTTATTCTTCCTTCTCTCTATATCCTCCTGATTCTCATTTACACACGAACAAGTTATCTATCTAGACTGTCCTCGTTGCTGCCTTCTCCTCACCTATATATATATATATATATATATATATATATATATATACTCTCTAGATCCATCCCAACACCATCGGTTAGACCCATTACTCTCTCATTGTTTGCATTCCATTGCACTCTCATCGTTATCATATCCATACATCAGAGCCGGGACACGCATTCCTCCATGTAAGGTTATCCAAACACACACACACACACGTGATTTTCGCCACACTATCAGGGAGAGCAAGCACTCCACCTCTATCCTTACCTTTCGTGACGTTACTATTACAATCAGCTTTCCTACTTCTACCCTTAATGGCTTTTACAACCAGGTATATAAAAAGCCTACGGCCAGGTCTTGGCCATACATAGTTGATATTACTATATGATCCTATCATCCCTTCCAGAAACTAGTCTTACTTTTATTCACATTCACTTTCAGTATCCATTATCTATACACGTACCGTCGAAGCCGAGTACGAATCTATTCATGACATCCTCTGAGCCAACAACGCAGTACTAACTGCATATAAATACTGTTGCCTTTTTTTAAAGTTTCACCTCGATGAAGCATTACAATCGCCACTTGGCTTCTGCCTCACGTTATGCCCCATTCATTGAAAACAACGAACCAAAACCATGACATTACATAGCCTTGACGCCCTCCCACATGTGTTTCAGACCACTCACTCATACCATCACTTTCTCACTCACTATACACACACACACACACACACACACACACACACACACACACACACAATTAAATCTCTAAATATTCTTAATAGTCTCTCATGTACAGCATACAGATATTCCCAGAGACCTTTCCTAATCCTTCCATTATGTCTTTCTTTAATCCACAAAAGCTGTAAACACCTTCTCCACTTTTGTCAGAAACTTTCTACACTTCTTCTCTAAGTGTAAAAATCTAATCTAAGCTTGCACCTCTAAATCTAATCTAAGCTTCCTCGTCCCTATCTAATCTAAACTTCCTCCTCCTTCCTAATCTCATCTTGTTCCTCACCAAGTTCTTTTTTCCCCCTTCTTAGTTGAGAAAGCATGGGGAAATGAATGTCGTAATTAAGGCCATCTCATGAACGCTCTCTCTCTCTCTCTCTCTCTCTATATATATATATATATATACACACACTATAGCCGAAGCCATGTACCAATTTCATTCACCAACCCCTAAGGGAGGATCAACAGCTGGGTTGACTGTGGACCGACTGCCACAACCAAGATTCTAACCTAAACCCTGGGTGACCCGTGAATCTATCATGGTCAGCAACACCAACTGCTATACCCGCCTTCGTATGGTCGTCAGACACAAACCATGTATTCATCCCTCCACAAACGCTCTCGATTGATTCAACCAATAGTTATAAATCCTTATGTCCTCTATGTATCTCTCTCTGTGGCCCATGAATTATTACGGATCTCACGAATTCCAAGAGGGACGATAAGTGATCAACATGGCTAGATATGTATTCTCAATATACATTCACGGAACAATGCAGTGTCTATCCAGGTCCTGCTCCACCCTGACCCCTTAAGCAACTGACGAGTGACACAGATACATCCTCTTCCTCCTAAACAAAGTATTTCTCATTTGTATTTTGTGTCAGTTTTGAGTAAGAGGATTGACAAAAGAGGAAAAACTTCGTGTGATGAAGTCACAGCCAAAGGCGCAAGGGTAACGGGTAAAAGTCGCTCCGAATGGAATGGTCGTGTGCAACACCTATCACAGAGTACAAGTTGGTCAGGTTGACATACAACAGTGCAGGAGGAGGAACTATGAGGAAAGGTAGAACGAAGATGAGATGGATAGTTGTAGCGAAAAAATTAATCAGTTTGGTATATTTCATAAGAAGACGAGGGAATAACTGGGGATTGGACGCATTGGAGACGTTTTGTGCATTGAGTTAGCGTCACAGACGAAAGCGTTCTCAAAGAATCAATATTGTTCACCGAAAGAATAACAAAGCAGAAAAAAATATGTCTCGTTTCTAGTACAGGTTATAGTGTCATTGATTGCATGAAGTCTACAAGCATCTATCCTAGGGAAATGGGAATGAGGTATAGATGATAGACAGTTATATAGATGGACTGTGTCAAGGGCCTTGACAGTATTTTCGCTGAAATGTAAATGTCCAAACTCGGTTACTCATTTCTTTCGCAATTCCACATCATTTTCAACCATTTGCAGCCCAGATTTAAGTTTACAGCCATTGGTATAATCACTGCCTTAAAAGTTCTTTCCAATCAACTGAGGTTTGCTAACCCACAGCAACCGATGGTTCTACTCCAACTTTTGTTCTCTAATTAGTTCAGGTTTCCTCATGAACAAGTCTGGTTCTTCATGTCGTGAAATCAATTTTTCTTTTTTTCAATTTAGCTCAGGTTTTCTCTCCACAAGTCCAAATGCACATTTCTAAATCTTAGAAGTGGATTTCAACTCAGTAAACACGGTTTTCATCCATTTATTTCAGTTTTCCACCTGCCCAAAACTTCGCCAACTCAGATCTTAACTCCAGCAACTTAGATTTTCGGTAGAAAATAATCTCGAAGTTCTTGCAAGCAAAAACATTAAAATATTGTCTCAAAAATTACCATTTTTCGCCTAAGAAGTTTAGCTTTCCTCCGTTCAAATTACGTTCCCCCTTCTCAATACCTATCTGTCTTCACCTCAAAAAGCACCCCCAAGCTTCCTCTGGCAAACTATATGTTCTAAGCATCTGCCTCCTTTACCACTCCGGCCAACCAACCAGTAAGGATTTTTCCTCCTCACAATCCTCGGGGGGGAATTCATCCCATCAGTTCTCGTGTTCACCCAAGAATATAAGGATTTCGCCCTTGGGGAAAAGATCTTTATAACACACCTTCTCGGCTCACCAAAGCGAGCACCTCCAACTCTCCTCCCCTCTCCTCAACTTTACTTATACTTTTATTTCAGCTTCCCTTACTTCACTTTTCTCTCTCAAGTTATGAGGGCTGATTTCCTTTTCATCTACAACTCACCAACTTGTGGAAGTTTGTGGTTTCTCCCCAGTTTTCAATATTTCCCTTTTTTTTTTTTTCTTCTTCACTAATAGCAAGCTCTTCCATCATAATTAACCTCATCAACTTCCATCACAATTAACCTTTGCAACTTCCATCATAATCAACTTTTGCAATACTTCACTCAGTAATTAAACTACTTATCGAGTTTTCGGAGGGTACACTGTCTCACTCATTAAATCCCTTTTAACTTTAAGAATTCTCATGGAGCGCCCATGACCTAAGTGGTAACAAGAAATCATAAAATTTCATACACTTTCCATAACTTCAAAAAATCAATTTCTTCTTTTCTTTGTAATCTACCCAATTCAAATTTTCGCTCATCATCATTTCCTCAAACAAAAAAATTGCATCATAGATTAAGATTCTTCTTTCATTGAGCTTCTGCAGTTGTCACTGTTCGTAACATTCAAATATCTCCTGATATTCTTTAGTGGCATTATTCTTACTGCCATTAATGAATGTTGTGTCTTTATCCTCGACTTATATTTGATTTTATCCTTGATGGCAGCATCTCTGACGAGTTTATCCACAATAATCTTATCTTTGATGACTTTATGCTTTATCCATGGAGATTTTGTCCTGGATGGCTTGATGTTTCATGACTTCCTCCTCGCTGACTTAATCCTTGATATCTTTGTGCATGACGACTTTATCCTTAATGGCGTTATCCTTATTGACCTCAACCCTTCAATGATGACCTCCATGGCGACCTTATCTCTGATGATTTTACCCTCCGTAATGTTACCTTTCATCAAGTTTTCTTTGCTGTCTTTATCTCTGATGAATTAATCCTTGAAGTCTTCATCCGTGATGACTTTACCCTTTACTTTTTTCCCCTATGATTCGTTCACTCATCACATTCTGTCACTTAGAATTCACCACGATCATCCATTATCAAGTCCATTGACTTTTACTTTCCTGTGTTTAGTTGGTCTTCAATTGGATGGAAAAAATATATATATACTTTCCCTTAAAAGCTACGTGGCCAGTTTTTGTCTGATTACGATCATTTCTGCCCTTTCTCTTTATCAGTGATTCATGGTCCGCCGAAACTACATCCATAAGAGGAAGAATCTAAAATGAATACACGATATAAGAGACTCCACAGGACCTTGTCGCCTCAGAACCTTACAAGAGTAGGAAAAAAAAAGGCATTAGTCGTGGCAGAACCAAACAAACCATTGCCACAGTCTGGCGAAATACTTTCCAAAAAACACATCTTTGCCATTCAACTTCTTCGCAACACTTCAGGAGTCCCGACAAACTTTGCTAATAAACGGGCAAGGCCGAAATCATTACAGGGAAATTCACCTGAAAGTTAAAATTATATAAAATATCGACAAAAAAAAAAACTGCTGTAATCATAAACACGAAAACATGTTGATGAAGAGGATGAAGAAAACAGTCGTGACACCCAAGCAATCACGATGCAGTCAAAAGCAGCACTTGAAGTGAAAGGACATAGAAAAAACAAAAAAATAAACACTCCAAAAAAGGAAAAAATATATATATATACATATACTGCAATAATGATCAAAATAAAAAAATATTCCTCACTCCAAGTAAGATGGGGGTGAAAAAAAAACATATACATCAATGATGATAAAAGAAATAATCACAGTAGGAGTAGATAGAGTAGACAGACAATCACGTCCCGGCCCATACACTCACTATACCACTGTACAGACAGACTGGCGCTCTATTCTTGATGTGTTGTACCTGATGACGTCAGCACTCCACCATACCTGTGGCTCAAGAGCAACAGGTGTTGGGCAAATGCGTCACAGTCCAAAGTTTCTACCACAACTGTAGCAACATGGGCTTCAGTCCGAAGTTGGAAGAGGGATATATATATATATATATATATATATATATATATATATATATAAGTACATAACGGGCACATAACGTGCTCATGTACCCGTTCAAACTTCGTCTATAAACACAAAAGTCATGAATAAAGATATCCATGTCCCTCTGTCCATTGTTCGGGTAATCTTCGTGTCTCTCACTATCAACAGGTGATTAAAGAAGGTCAAGGCTCTGAGCAACAGGTTACCCAACTGTATAAAAATTTTTTTTACCAATTTCTGTTAATGTCAAGTACTCGGGGTTGAGGGTAGAAAGGCAGACCTTAAGTCTTATTATTTTTCTTCTTTTCCACGAGTGTTTGACGCCTGGAAAGATGGAAGAAACACGGAGTGGGGGGGGGGGGGGGTACCTTCTCTCACTATCTACCCTACACCATTTTCTACGAGTTGGGACTGAGAAGAGAGAAACAGGTGCGCGATTAAGGACGGCACGTGAAAGACTGAGACCACACGCGCGTGCTGGGCTGGCGGCGAGAAGCGGTGAGCTGCCGGCGGTCGCTAGTGATCTCATCTCCCCCTAAACACACACACACACACACACACACACACACACGATATGAGATCTCACAACACAATCAACAACGCAAGCAAGTCGGATGTGTTTTGACAGAGGGATGGAAGTGGAGTTATGAAATGTATTGTTAGGTAATGAACGTATTGAAAAAATGTTTTCCAACACGCACACAGGCACACACATCATATATGTCTAAAACGTCTTATAACGGGATGAACGTGATTACAGATCATATTGGTGACACAAAACGCCATTCAAAGGTAGAAACTTGGAAAATTGTCTGGGACGGCGAGCTTATATAAACATGCTTTATTTCCTTAGCTCCTCGTTACATTAGATAGAATTAGCAGCCAAGGGTTTTCTACAAGAGAAGCATCTCTTGGAAGCTCTTCACTTAAGTATCCCCTTTTATGGACTTGCAGTGCCCAGGAAACCAGCCACGTCCACTAAACAGGATCAGAGGTCAAGAGGAATGGATGTGGTGTAGTACGTTTGTTTATGTAGGATGAACGCAGGACCACAGTTAAGGAGTTAATGTTCAACATCGTGATGAATGTTACAGCATGAAGAGTCCTAAGGCATGTTGAGTCTGTGTCTGTAAGTGTTGCAGAGGTATGATTTTGCTGCTCCCCCTCATCTGTTCCTCAGCTACCATCTTTACTTGGACCCGTCGCATGCGCCTGACAGTTCCTTTCCAAAGACTGTGTGTGTGTGTGTGTGTGAGTGTGTGTGTAGACAGTGGTGTCCAGAGAGCAGACGAGAAAGTGTCATTTGTATTTATCTAAGGGTTGTAGCTTCAAGTGGGTGTACCTTTGGTGGGGTAGAATTTCAGGTTGAAGGGCTGTTATTTAATGATTGGCGAGTCATTACAGTCTACATATATTTCCTGAGCCAGTGTCATGCTTGATGGGGGAGGGGAAATCTGTGAATAAAGGTTGCTCCAATGTGATGCATGGGTGAAGTTTTTGTTTACATCCGAAGATTTGTGAAGGTCTGGGGTGTGGTTTGGGAGGGAATGGTCCAAAGCTGTTGCAAGGTAATGGGCGCCGAGGATGATGATATTATAGTGGAATATCTTGGTCTGTTTTGCTCTGCAAGTGTTACGTGTTCTGTTGTTGCTTAGGTGGACACCAATTGTTCTCAGGGTCACGATTCATGTGGTGTGAAGTTTTGTTACGTCTGCTTTTGACAAGAGCAGATGACTAGTTTACGTCGGAGAGGATTAACCGTTTGTAAAGATGTGCTAAGGGATATTTTTCCTTGTTCAAAAGCTTGTTCTGGCAAGTGTTCAAGGGATGTTTGGTTTATTTAAGGCTTTAATGTTCATGTTTGTGGTGCGAAATGGAAATGTCATGTGTGAGCCACATGTGATGCCTAATATGGATGGCGCTCTGCCGAGTGGAAGAGGGTTCAACATTCATGTTTATGGGAGGGTGTAGGATGGAATCGTGTATGCCATGCCATTCTGTGCAGGTTAGAAAGGGGCATCTTGCTTGGTTCTGTTGTGGATTTGTTTATGGAGACAATAAAGGACCGCAGGAAGACGGGGAGTTAAGGGACTTGGAGGGTTTGGTGATGGGTACTACAGCATAATGGCAGGTTTCTTTATAACTGGGACTTTGTAGTGTGGTCAGGAGTTGATGAATACATCTGCATTGCTTTTGGACAGAAGTGTTTTACGTGCGAGTTTGACAAGGTATCAGGGTTTCAGTCGAGGGGGATCTCTTTGAGGTCTTAATTGCATTCTGAATGCCTGTGGGTGTGAAGAATGGACGAGAAGTGGTATCGAAGTGGAGTTTGTGTAGTTTTTCCTTAGGTTATGTTTAAGGGTGCGGTTTGGACGGCGGTTAATTTTCAAGCGGTGCTTCGTGAGCATGTGTGTGCGTTCCTTGAGGGAGAGAGGGGTTGTTGTTGTTTTCTTGTTATTATTGTTGAGTTATTAGTCCTTCATACGTGGGTGTTAGAGTGGCATGGGATGTGTGGATTTTGTATACTGTTCTCAAGTGTTAGTATCTGTTGTTTCTATAGTTCTCAAGTGTTAGTATCTGTTGTTTCTATAGTGTCACTAAAAGTGTGATACCTTGCTATTTTTTTTTTTCCAGTGATTAACTTAGTAATGACAATGTTTGGAGTTTGAATCTGCGACATGTTCTTTGCTTATGGTGAGTACTTTTCATCTAAAAGATTTTCTTTGCATTGTAATGAGTTTCATTTACTGGAAGAAGTTTGGGTTATATTTTTACATCCTTTTGGTACGTTTCTTTTACTGGCTTGGCTGGTGATGTGTAAGATGGCTTGACTGTGGGATGGGTAGGTGTCACTGATGAAGTTTAGAAGCCTGTAGTTTATATTGTGTATGAATGCTGGTCTATCTGCTTTCTTATACTTTGTATTTCTCTCCTGTTGGGATGGGAAGGTTAAGCTGAAGTACTATCAGTATGGGTAAGTGGGCATGGGGAAGCTCAAGCAATGTGCTCCAGGTAGCTCGTGTGTGCGTGTATATGTGTGTGTGTGTATATATATATATATATATATATATATATATATATATATATATATATATATATATATATATATTCCTTCTAATCCACGCAGAAATGAAACACGCTAAGTTCCCAAGGGCACTTTCGTGTAATGATCACATCTTTAGAGGAGATACAAGAAAAATACGTCAGTTGATGTACAAGGAAGAGATGTAGCTAGGACGCCATTTGGTAAACGAAGTCCTAGCTACGTCTCTTCCTTTTATATCAACCGATTTATAATTTTTTATTGTACATCCCCTGATGATATGATCATTACAAGAAAGTGCACTTGGGAACTTATCGTGTTTCATTTCCCCGTGTATTAGAAGGAATCTACTTGATCATATATATCACACATTCTGTGAGCATCAACAGGTGAGAGATAATACAAACTCTCCTCACCAGCTAACGGTAATAACTGCACATGTTACCGGAAAATCTCTCGCCCGCTTCCTCGAAGACACCCAATACGACAGCTTATGTGTTCTTGGTAAAGCCCGCTGGTATTGGGGCAATCTGAGCGACGGGGGTGGAGAGAGAGAGAGAGAGAGAGAGAGGGAGAGATAGGATGGCAGATCAGGAAGAGGGATGGCAAGGAGGAGGAGGAACAAGAATGAAGCATGGATGGAAGAAGAAGAGAGGAATACAAAACAAAAACAGGTTTTGCGATGATATGGAACATACAAAGAGAGACAAGACTGTGAGCCTAACGTACACAGAACTCGGTCAAACGTCAGGTCACCAGCACTGAACAATGCTGTCAGGACGGAACACTCATGTGTGACAGACTAATGACCTGCTCATGAAATAATCTTGACAAATGACGTTACGTCAAACTCCCATTCCTTTAGCCTCCTATTTTTCCCCCCCCGACTTGAAAATAGTCTTTTCCGATGGTCCCTCTCCTTAGTATATTTGTGCGTAAGCCAATAGTCACCTAGCCTAGCGTAACATATCCGGAACGTCTGAGTTCTCAGGTGCCTTTCAAACGCAAGGCGTCTCATCTTAGCCTTACCGACCTCGAAGTCTCCTAAAACCGATGAAAATTAATGTTCTTTGCGTATCGCTTGTATCATACATATTTGAAATATCAATGATCCATACCCAAGTCTTCCCTAAGAGGACTGAAGAGTGCTGAAATGAGATATGATCTCCCTATGATTTGTGTCCCACCTGGCCAGAAGGCTCACCAACGTGGAATCTTCCACAGAATCAGCGTCATGACAGGAGATTGTAACGCAGGCAGTAGAAGGATAATGCGCAGCAGTGTGAGGTCGGTGATAGCTTAAAAAACTGCCGACATTTTCCTGTCAAGTTTTTTTTTTTTTTTCTTTTTTACCAGACTACCCAGTCGTGGGCCAAGAAGGCCTCTTGTTGTCTGTCTTTCCCATGTAAACTCAAGTAAACTTATGGTGTTAAGGTGATTGCACCCTGCATTCATTTAAATATCTGCTATTTTCTTTAGATTAAGGCGGTAGCTCCAGTCACCATCATCTCACATGCACTGCTGAAAGTGCTGTGTGTACTGCTATTTATTAAGATCCACGTCAGAAAGGGCTAATATTCACTAAACTTTAAACAAGTAAATAAAAAAAGATAAATCCTAAAAATCAGCTTTTTCAAAAAGACATTTCTTTTTAGCTAAGAATTTCCCATTTGCAGAATCATACGTTGAGAGAAGAGGTTTTAATTCTTGATCAAAACATTGTCTTCGTTCGACAGAGGGTAATAACTACAAATTCAAGACCTCCTTGCTTCATCCGATGTAATATTAGCAGACACCGCGTCTTCCTGATTCATGTGAAAAGTCTTCCCATCAAACTCCTCCTGTTCTTCTGCGGCTAAACCCCAGCAGTAAACAATAAACTCATGGGAACGGGGACTTTATTTTTCTTTCCAGCCAACAGTGAAAAACACTTATTTTTTTTCACCCAGAAGACAGTTGCGGAAAAATATCATATCTCGTAAAGTCAGGCTTCAAAACTCTTCTCTAATTGCTAAAGTTTTCTGAGAATCACACAGTGTAAGTGCCAGGTCAAAGAAATATTGTTTGTCCAGTCGTTGTGAACATGACTCTGGGGAAGAAAAAAAAAATATCTACAAAAGTTTCTCGTATGATCCCAAGACGTCCCCCTCAAAAAATATGGGAGGGAGAATAAAGGCCGATATCACACAAGATATTATTTGAACTGGATTTTACTGTTTTGGAAGCGGCTCAGTATTGGGTCACTGAATAGGATTATTCTAATCGCCTCTCGCACCTGATGTTCAAACTTCTGCAAATCCTCGGGATGTTTAATTTGTATCATCTCTCCAGTCAAACCCATTCAGCAAACATTTTAGTTTCCCTCTGTTGGAGGATCAAACATTTTCCTCTGCATTATCCTCCTCCTGTCGCTATGGTTTCTCACAAAAGAACGATGAAAACAAGTCAAGGGGTCTTTGCGTAAGTAGGAAAAAGCCGATTTCAGACTTATACAAATAGTATCATTCCAGAGAAGCACTAAAAGACGTCCTTACTAAACATATAGTGTGCAAAAAAATCTCATAACTGTGCAGTCTAGTGATCATTTGACAGTACTTGATCCTGCTGAACTTATCCTAAACGATATCAAAACAAGGATGTGCTTTGACTCTACTGAATTATCTTATTCTTCCACACACATCCAGGAAGGAAGTGCATTCAGTAGAGGGACTTATAAAGTGCAATTATTTTCATGGAACGCTTGAAATCAGTTCCCATTTTTTATTTTTCTTGTTTGATCGTAGGACTCTTCAACTATTTATCTACTTCCCTATGGATCCCTTATTCGTCGGATTTTGCGAGCTGGTTTAGTCCTCAAATTCTATATTTTCTGTCTCTCCTTACCCTCCTTCAGCTTCTCTTAAGCTCGTGGTAGCTGTACCGAGATACATTTGATCATGCTGGAAAGGGAACCCTGGGTCTTCTGTTGTCAATATTATCACACTGATGCCCTTAATCGAAGTGTGGTTTCTACTCGTTTTTTTTGTAGTACCTCTGCAACTTACCTCATTGTTGCAGTCAGAATCAGCCAGTTTTACTCTGCTTTTCCAGGATTGATAAGCAAAGTAGCCGATAACCTTTGTCATTCTGAATTGCATTCGTTAATAGTTTTCGTTTTCTTTTTATGTTTCTAGTGGAGGAATTGACGACCTGGAAATCAATACAAATTACCAGCACTTTTTCCTACTTCACATCCCAGACTGTCTGAACACGTAAGCAGGCCATCGCTCCCGGGAAAGTCCAGATCCTGATCGCTTGAATCAATCTAAGACCTTCATTAAGGTCATTAGGAGTTATCTCATTTGCAGTTCCCTCTCTCCAGATCCTTTAACAGATGGTAAGTAGTTTATCTTCCCTTCGTCTCTGATCTGGGTTGCTTTCAAGATCCAGCCATACCTATGTTGAGCTATCCACATCACCAAATGGTTTGTAAGACAACCCTACTAAAGTTAAGGAATCTGTGTATCCACCAAACGGATTCCAGGATCCAACCCTGTTGAAGATAAGGGATCTGGCTATATACCAAATGCATTCCACGATCCAACCCTGTTGGAGATGAGGGATCTGTCTATACACCAAACGGATTCCAAGATCCAATCCTCTTGAAGATGAGGCATCCAGGGTCCCATCTTACTGAAGATGAGTATGCACATTACCACATGCTTGCCTGCAAATTCCTAACTTCCCTTTCCTTTGATGTGGTCCACGTATAACCTCGAGATTCCTTCGCGCCGTCGTTAGTGTGGCCAGCCTGCTAGATCGGATGGATATTTCATCGATATCTGATGTACCTGATCCTTAAACCAACAGATTTAACCACTTAAGATTGCGTGTTTTTCTTTTCTCTAAGTGGCTGGCTGTTCCAATATTGATATTCATGTCTTTTGAACGTTCAAAAATCTTCCTCTAAAAAGGATTGCCATCAGTCTAGTCTATTTAATAAAGTCCAAAATGTTCACGATACTGAAAAATCTGTGGATAATCAAACGATCGGTAAATATCACACGATATTTAATCCCGAGAGAGGAAGCATTTCATAACTTCAAAACGTAAATTCCAGTTCTTCCAATGTAACATAGAATAGATCTTAACAAAACAGTTTCACATTTCATATTGATGTCTCTTTGCACAACCATGTAGGTAGGAGTTAAACCTTACACAGGTGGTCTTGAAATCTATTGCTACAGGCTTTGAAACTATACCTCTCCTCCAGCTAACGGTTCTGAATCTTCTTACACAACAGGAATCGGATGCATTCATACTTACTTTTCATACATAAATTCTATTTACTGACTAATACGTGTCTCTTGGATCCGTTGGAGATGTCAATTCGCTGTGGAATTTGTGGAACAAGGGTGAGCGGCCTGGAGTCATACAGTCTTATGACACTAGCATCAAAATTCAAGGGTGTTCACAAAGATGGTTCTAAGGCCCAGAGTGTCCCAGATGCTGACCAAGTTGTCCTTGGAGAAAACATGGTTTGAACATGCGGAAAAAAATCTATTGAGAAAGCTTGTCATCTCCCTTTCTTAAGCCTCGGATTCTATCGACTTTTTTTTATCACACGCGCGTCATTATTTTTAGGAGGTGGGGGAAGGGAGGACGTCACATATGCACCATATATACGCCCTTTAGTATTACGTCAGTGTCCATGCGTGTGCCAAGCTCTAAATGAAGCTCTTTCCATGTAGTGTCACTAACCTCGTCCCAGCCGAGACCATCAGCAAAGAGGACGAATCTCTGTGACATCACAGTGAGGGTTAAGACCGATCTGGCATTGACTAATGGGTCGCCCAATTTGTAAACAATCCTGCCACACGTTTGTCACGGGATGGAGCTCTTAATCCTCGTAAAGTCGAGGATTTTCATGTAATTTATGAAGCCAGGCGAGACCCAGTGGAGCCGTCGCAACTCTTTGTAAACAAACGCAAGTGATCCGGCAAGAGGCCCGCTGGCCATCTCCTCTTCCGAAGGTTTAACTCGGATCAATACCATTGTAAATACGTTTCTACTTAATATCAAATCCAAACACAGTAACTCAAGTCTGAATATCATCCGTTGCGAGTATATGGAATGTATAACCGACTATACGAGTAAAAAATATATATAAATTACGCCCATGACAACCTACTATTATAGTAGTAAATACCTTATTCATAATGACGATATTCTAAGAGACACATGGTTTCTTGAAATGGTATAAAGTTCATTCACACCAGAGCCAATGAGACTGCAGCTCCTGGCGTTTATATTTTCTTTGTTTTGGATTAAATATGAACCAAACGACTTAGCCTACCCTCACCCTGACTAAGGTATGGTTTGGCTACGATAACTAGAATCCACTTCGAGTGTTTTCGGTGACCAAATACTCGATTGAGAGCTTGACTGTCCGATTGCCAAGAAAACGGCGCAAGAGGCACTAATCCCCTTCTCCTACTGGCGACGGTGAGCTCCAATCACTGATACAAAAACACACAAACATATCTCCAACATATGTCAATCATAACGATATTATATATATACATATATATATACCCTGGTGATGGCAAAGTTTGAAGCCCTACCATTTGTGTAGTAGTTAGGGGCGCTAATTGATAGAGCTATGGAGCCAATAATAGACAAATGACTATTCGGTTGCTATTTTCTATTACGGGCTCCATAGCCCAGTCTTTTGCGTCCCAAGCTCGCACAACAAATAGTAGTGGTTCGAATCATACTGTCAGGAGGTCACTGTGTTCTATGAAAATACACGCTCACTGATACATATATATAACAATCACCACTGGAAAGAAAAAATAAAAACAGTACTTTCCTTTATTACATCCTCAGTCACTCTGTGTGAGGATGTAATAAACGAAAGTATTCACCGTTTCTATTTTTCTTTCCAATGGTGACTGTGCATATATCTCTTCACGGTGAGTGAAGGGTCTGCTTATACTTATAGAAATATATAGCAGTAGGTTACAGTGATGTACGTGACCTAGTATTTGCTGATAACCACGAGGAAAATGAAACAATACGTTCCCAAGCGCACTTCCGTGTGATGATCACATCAGGAGAGATACGAGAATTCTTTTATCTCCCTTAACGATGTAATCATTGCACGAAAGTGCACTTGGGAACTTAACGTGCTTCGTTTTCCTCGTGGTTATCAGCATACAACACTAACTTCATGATGTGGGTCACGGAAATCGTCACTCTCATATATCATTATTCGAGAATTGGAGTCGCCTTCCACGCTAGACCGGACGTAACATTAAACAAATGATGGGGCTTCTTTCAGTCTTGCACTTTAATCTCTGAACAGTTCCGGGTTACACTCGTATGTTCAAGTCAGATTAGAAACTGATTGGAAGTGACTCACGATTAACTACAGGGAGCGTTCACGATACGTAAATTACATTTCTGGAATCAGGTGTGTGGTGATGGCCCATGAATCATATCAAGAGGGTCTTGAACGCCATGCTGTGAGATATATATATACACACTATTGCCATATACATTCATTTCTCCATTCCTAATAATACTATCATTATTTCAGTCATTATTTACATCAATGTGTTTGTCTGTGTGAGGTTTAAAATACCAATGTATGTTCTAGTTGTCTCCAATACCGTGTACATACTCAATCTTTTAACTGAAAGAAAATTTCATCACTTCATCATATAATCAATCTTGGCCGATTTCATATATCGTTAGTCTACAATGGTACATTAATCCGGGGTATTCAGTATAAAATCATCTCGACGTTCGGATATGAAAAATGATCTTCACGGATGTATTCGGTCATTTAGGCAAATTAACATATTTTGCATAATCTCAGTAAAGAGATTGACTGCGCAGTAAACCGGATGACTGTGCCGTAAACCGATTGTCTGCGCAGTAAACTGACTGACTGCAAAGCTTCAACAACAACAGTTGATTATGACCTAAGGTATTCCGTAAGCCAGTATAAAAGGCCAGTTTAGGCTCTATGAACGATGCTGTTGTTTTTGACCCTATCTCCTAAGCCAGTTCTTATCTTATATACTCCTCCCATTCACACATCCTGCTTCACGACGGACAATTGTTCATAAACCCTCCTTTGTGTCTACATACTCACAGGAGGAAATGTTTCATAGTCATAGTCATTATTTGCTACAAATATGAAGACAATTTGATACCATTTATCAAAACTATTTTAGTCACTCGGAAAAAAAAAAGTTTGAAATTCACTGGAATAACATTAAGTGTATTAAAGGGAATCAGGATTTGTAAGGTCTATACGCTAAAAATTATTCCTCCAAAATCCAAGCAGTTTATAAAAACCATTTTGTAAAGTGTTTCACTGATTCAACATACCATTCTGGAGCACAGGAACCATGCTGGACGTCAGTGACTTACCTAGAAGAGAAAACATTAAAAATTCAGTTACCTTGAAAACTTTAAATATCAAAAGAAAATAATATATTGAAAAAATTGGACAAATTATTATGAATGCCACGATCTCTGAATTTATTGACTTATTGAACTGAATTTATTTACTGAATTTATTAAATTTCTTGAAATCATTGAAAATAATTTATTGAAAAATTAGATCAATTATTATGAATGCTACGATCTCTGATGAGAACACATTAGTATAACACTATGTTTACAAAGATCATTATCATTACCTTTATCATTATCGTTGTTCCTACCATCCTTATCTTTATTATTTAACATCATAATCATTCCTTCTTGCTTGACACAGACATAAAGGTATATACACATTATTCATAAATTATGCGAGACAATCTTGGGAGAAGAGGCTGACAAAGCAAAACATAAGGACACTGTCTATCACAAGTACAATATACATAACGAGAGTTTATGCAGTCTAAGAATTATATTCAACGCCTGAATGATAGATTTTTTTTTTTCATTCAGTTATATCCTGGTCGTTCACAACCTTCATAACCCTGGCAATCGAGAGGACCAAAGCCCATGAAAACACCAAACCAACTGCTTATTGTGGAAGATAACTTAAATAACCTTAAGGTAATCCCCTCCCCAGAAACCATCCAAAATAACAACCAATCAATCAGACGGTCACATGATACACCAAGACATCCAACCAAACATACCACAAACCTTGAAAAAATATGTATAGCCCATTCACTAACCATACAACCGACCGAACCACATTTTAACCAACCCTAATCAAGCATCGAGCATCACCGAACCAAACACGAAGAGAAGAAAAACTCGAACGGGACCACTGCCGATATCACCAACCACGCCGATCAACCAGCCAATTACCGAATTTCCCAACCTAGTTAACCAAGTTAAGAAGACCGACTTTTCCACCATCCTAAGAACCGAGTTCACGACTACGTAATCAATAAACCTTTTGATCATGTTTGTCAGCGGGAGTCTTTATGCCATTATATTTCAGAGAAGAAAGGCCTTTGTCAAGAAGGCTTGGGTTGGTAGGTGGAGGACGAATGTAAAAATATACGTCGCTCAATTTCTCAAAAAGAATTCATCAACACGGTAATGCGATTTGGGGGAAAAAAAAAAAAAAAAAAAAAAAAAAAAAAAAAAAAAAAAAAAGATACTCTGCGCAATTAAAAGCAAAACAGTTTTTCTCACTCGTTAAGAAAACCACAATAAATTTTCAAAAAGTGTTCAAAACTTAATACAACTGTTGACCAATTTTTATGCTGCAATGGACAGGCAGGTCTTACAACATGATTCCCTTGGTGCAGTCTTCACAAGTCGTCGACCACTAAGTAATAAGTCTGGCATCTTAAAAACAGCGTTGGCTTCGTATATAACAACATCGTCATGCTTGACGTACGCGGCTCACGGAGCTCCTTAAGACAGTATCTATACTGTCATAAGTGGAAGTATGATGGCAAGAAGACTCAAAATGGAATCGGGAGGATTTGAAATCTTTTTAAGGAGGGTTTTGAATCCTACGTTTCTATCACTCTGTCTCTTCCCCTCTTTTTCAATGCAGCGTTGTGTTCTGGGTGTTCTCTACTGTCAGTATTTCACAAGATATCCTAGTGCTTTAGAAAAATACCCTACATATCAGATCGTGATACGATACAGAATTATTTTCATAATGCATTTGTCTAACAACCAGCACACACAAAGATGCAAATAGCGTAAACGCATTCATTGTTCTGATTTAAGTTGTTCATATGGAAAAATGAACTTCAACTCGCTAAACAATAAAGTGATTATACTGTAATATCAACTGACTTATATTTCTCTTGTGTCTCCCTTGATGATGCGATCATTACACGAAAGTGCACTTGGGAACTTATCGTGTTTCATTCTCCTCGTGGACTCGTAGGAATATACTTGATCACGCGGAAAAATTGTGATCCTTTCCAT